>NW_015785422.1:0-1632 GCF_001515625.1 Sinocyclocheilus rhinocerous | reverse complement strand
TTTATTTTTCAGGATTCGCAGATGAACAGAAAGTTCAAAAGAACATCGTTTATTTGAAATAGAAATCTTTTGTAACATTAGAATAGTCTTTACTGTCACTTTTGAACAATTCAATGCGTCCTTGATGAATAAAAGAATGCATTTATTTCAAAAACCCAAACTTTTGAACTGTAGTGTGTAAATGTGCCTGACCTTAATAAAAACAGCAATTCTAAACTAGTTTTAATCAGTACATGTTTAAATATATATATATTTTAGAAAATGAATTGTGTCTGAATGGTGTCTCATGTCTTTGAGGAAGATGCACAGACTGTCTTCTTCTCTGTTGCTCTGATTAGTTTTCATTTTGTCTGTTTTATTAAGAGCTGTTGTAATGTTGGAGTTTTAATGAGGGCCTCTTGCTGACCTGTTCACATGAATGCTGTTCATTCCAGAGATCAGAGATATTTAGTCCGCTTTCTCTCGTATTCTCCTTTGGTCTTCAGGGGCTTTAACATTCCTACAAGCAAACTCATGCTGTGAACGCTGAGCTCTACATACGGCCTTTTCATTGGTTTGCATTAATTATTGAGATGTTTGTTGATTTATTTTTTAATAGCTGGGAGTGCTGACTTTTGATGTGATCCGGAGCGAGGTGGGAAACATTTGTCTGCATTCATTTCTGGATCTGAAAGCAGAAACAAACTTTTAATGAACTGTTTCGGTGCTTAAAATCAGAACATGAAAAAATACAAATCCCAAACAGCTACAGCTTCTCCCGAAGGTTGTGGTTTATTCGAATGCTTTAAAGTTTAGTCTTTGTCTAAGGACTGAAATGATGCATTTATTCTTCATCTCATTGTCTTTGCATGCACAAAAAGACAAGTCATATTTATTTGCATTGCACTTCATGTAATACAGATGGTTTCAAAGCAGCTTACAGTAAAATAACAGTGTTCATGTGTAAATGTTCAATCAATGATTAAACTAATTCGATTTCAGCTGTAAAGCAGCTCTAAAATTGTCATTCAGCTCAATTTAGTTCAGCGCAGTGTTAGTTTAATTGAGATGCTATTATGGTTTTTATTAATATTTTGAATGAGTTCAGTTCAATAGCTGTGTAAAGTTCATCAATTATGAAATTAATTCAATTCAGCTATAAAGCAGCTCTACAGAGGACAAATGTGTCATTATTCAGATCAAATTTTCTTCTCAAATCAGAATAATATAACTGAATATGAAGTGTCTTTACATTTCAGTTCAACAACTCATGTTTACAGGATACTGGGTTAATTTTAGAAAGAACGATTCACTGGATTTGCCATATTTTACCAGGTTTAAAGCATGCAATCTTAGAAAAGTGCATAGTTTTGTTTGAAAAAAAAAAAATTTAAATACCAAAAGCACTTTTATTTTCAAGTTTTGTCTTTGATTTGAACAGAAGTTCTGATCACAAAGTCTACACACATTTTTCACTAAGTTGCACAACTGTTCACTACAGAAGCTTATTCCTACCACAGATTATAAATATATAAAACATATATATATTTGTGACTTTTTGTCTCATAATTCTGACTTTTTCCCCCTCACAATTGCAAGTTAATATCTTGCAAAAATTTTTTTCCTCAGAATCCTGAATTTATTTTTCACAAT
>NW_015785421.1:0-1632 GCF_001515625.1 Sinocyclocheilus rhinocerous | reverse complement strand
GGTTGGTTTGTGAGGTCAGGGTTTTTTGGGTTTTTGCCATGTGTGGGTGGTTCCTACACAGTTGCCAATGTGTTCTGAGGGGTTGCCAGGGCGTTGCTAAGGTGTTCCAGGACACTAACATCTGTGCCATGTGATTATTGTAGATTCGAGGTAGTCTCCTCTTCAGCTTGTAGAGTTTCTGGAACTTGCCATAGGTGTTTGAGAGTATTGATCTGCCTTGGTCAGAAAGCAGTGTGTGTGGCATCAAGTGGGTTGAAATGAAATCAGATTGGCTGCCAGCAAGGTAGATGTGAAGGACAACTTGCTTCCGAACAGAAATGCCTCCTGGAGCTTGTGCACTCTGCTTTTGAATTTATTGCATTAGTCTGTAACTTTGAGGGAAAATGTGGCCAGTATAAATGTATACCTAGTATTTGAACACAATATCCCACCTCGGTGTATTTTGTAATCCTATTTTCACACTACTGAGCCTGAAGCAGTGCATTCCTGTTGAGTAGAAACTTCTTAAGATTTTCTTGTATTCATGGTGTGGCATCCTCTCTCCAAATCATTTCATAAAGCAGGGACCAGGCAGCTTTGCCTTACTCTTGACCTTTAAAAAAACACTTCAGCAATGTCAATGAGCTCTTGTGTTCTTCTGAGACAGTCTCAGAGTCCTGAGGTATCCCAGAATACACTGAGATTTCTTCAGCTGCTCATGGAGTCCAATTATGGAGTGATATAACTGAGGATGTCTATTACAAGTCTGGTTATTCTCAGTCGCACTCACAGATCTGAAGCAGGTCTTCAAGTACCTCAAGGTCTTCAAGTAGTAGACATCCTAGTGATGAGAGGATAAATAGTTTGCAAGGTGATGGTGGCCTAATCACAGTTCACACTTCTTGTAGATTATTTTGATTCTGTTGGCGGGCCACTTACTTTAAATTCCAGGCTTCATAAGAAGGAGATCAATTATGGAGATCAAAATCCTGTCTTATAAGTCTTATAAAAGAATAAATCCTTCAGAATAATGCACTGGTGGTAGTTGAAATTACCAACAAGTTGCAGCTGGAAGCACAAATCTGGATCCTCTATTTGGTTCCCCTTTGTCTTTTTTCCTAAATGGTTTGGTTTGTGAGCAGAAAAACTTCACAGAATTTGAATGTTTTTTTGTTTTTTTTAAATGTTTTAAATATTTTGACGAATTAGATCATGTTGTCAGCTGGTAGCATAAGTGTAATGTAGTCAATTTAACTTATGTTGCCATGTTTTAGTGCATTCCGCAAAATTCAAGTGCATAAGCTGTGGAAAAAGTCTGCAGAGTCTTCTCATGACTAACCACACAAGGAATACAACTATTATTAAATAACTAGTTGCTGAAAGAAATACACATGATCAGATTCGCTTATGCAGGGAAAAAGCATGTGTGCATGTCATGGAGGAAAATTCCATTTACAGTAGCATGAGCCAAACATCTCTATAAGTGCATTATAACTGTTAGTTGGCACGAAAGGGAAATATTTTATAAATGCATCTTATTGATCATATTGTGAATAATTCATGCCTGCATACGTTGATTTTTTAAAGGTGCAGTATGGTATGTAATATTGATAGCTAGAGTTGAAATTCAACCTCCTCCTCAGGTTGGACGCT
>NW_015785420.1:0-1632 GCF_001515625.1 Sinocyclocheilus rhinocerous | reverse complement strand
GTGCTCAACCATCCTTAAACCAAAGCAGCTCACTACAGCAGAGATTAAGATGACTCTCACTGAACTTCTCCTGTTTGTCCTTGGACTGACTACAGGAGAAAATTATAGAATACACATATATGTGCCCACTCCAATGACTGGGAATCAAGCTTTTACATACTGTAATCAATACTATACAGACCTCTCCACCATCACCAGTCAGGAGGAACATCAGTTGTTGGTAGCAGCCGCAGGAGGAACGTTCTTTGAAGCTTGGATTGGTCTATACAGACCATCTGGAAATCCAAACATCTGGGCATGGTCTGATGGACAATCATATAGCTTCACTAAGTTACAATTTTACAACGACAAGGATTTCAACTGTGTATATGCCACAGAGCTTGAATGGTATAATGGTTTTTGTCCATATAAACGCCCTTTCTTCTGTTATTTCAACTATAATTTGAAGCTTGTGACGGTGAATATGACTTGGGAAGATGCCCTTATTTACTGTAGGGATAGGTTCTTTGACTTGGCCAGTGCATCAGAAAAGTATCAGTTGGAAATTTTGCAAGATAATAGCCAAGCTTCCACTACAGAAGCTGTGTGGACAGGACTGCATTTCCTGGCAGGAGAATGGCACTGGGTGAGCAAGTCTTTCAGACATATTCCATATCAGGGCTCACTGCCATCATGCCCAGAAGAGCCGTACCGCTGTGGAGCACACAACAAAAGAACAGCGCAGTGTGAAATGAGAGACTGTCAGGAGATACTCAACTTCATCTGTTACTAGAGGTGAAAGTGAGTAACAGAAATGTATTTATATATTTTTTCCAATTAAATCTAACAGTAGTAAAACATTCAGTGGGTTCATTCTCTATTATATGTATAAAATGCTTATTAAGATTGGGTTTGCTTACCTGAATTTCCCTTAATAATAATAATAATCGAGCTTTATTAAATGTCACTCATAACAGAATACTGGGTGAGAAGAGGATGCAGTTCAGTTTCACGCAGGTTTTCCAGCAGATCAACACCACATAACTATGGACGTCTTGCAACTTTTGACCAGTTTTGAAGAATATATCAGTTGTTTAATAATTTGGATGTTATCAAACTTTTTTGTAACACATTGCTTGAAAAATGTGTTTATGCTTTGTTTTATGTTACCTACATGCCATATGGTTGAATATAGTTTTTAGTTTTATTTTATTTTTATGTGGTTTAAGTGTACACATATTTATACATTTTACAGGTTATGTTAATTTGTATTTAATTTAAAATATATTATTGTCAATTCACATTCATGCACAATACATAGAATAATGTTAATGTATAGAGTTTGAAATGTTAATTGAGTATTATTTGTAGAAATTAATAGAAACATTGACCTACATTAATAAATACAGTATAAGTATGGTTTATTATGAACTATTGCATTAACACTATAAAGCCTACTGTACATTTGATAAACAACTCTATTCTTCTAATTTTCCCAAAAATGTTTATTAAATGAAAGGCCTCTAAATGATCAACTTGATCAAAACATTGCTGAAAAAACTGTTGTATTGTACACAGTCTACTACAGGCATTCTGTCGTATGATTTATAGTTTATACTTTATTAGCATGAAAATGTCCTTTTAATATAATTT
>NW_015785419.1:0-1632 GCF_001515625.1 Sinocyclocheilus rhinocerous | reverse complement strand
GTAACGTCGAACGTGACTGACTGAAAGGGAACCTGAGATTCCTCTTCCTTATAGCCCTCCTAAGAACTTTTATTAATTATGCTATAAAAATGATAGATCCTAACTATATAAAAGCGTTATGTTCCCACACGGCCTCAGCCCTGTCCAGTTATGGCTGGAATGTTCATTTTTTAGCTTTGCCATGTTTACTGAAGAACCTATAGAGACAGTGTTTTACAGAAAACGCCAGTTCCTTTTTTTTTTTCTTTTTTACAAGAAATTTGTGTTGCAAGATATGAAATGTCACAGCTCCCATTGGGCACTGTCATAAACTTTTGTAAGAATAAGCACTCATTTTAACCAGAAGCATGCATGTTTTTGCTTATTACAAAGCAAAATATTTTGTAGTTATGCAACCTCAACAGTGAATTCTCACTGCTGGCTACAATTAAATATAGTTGGCAAATTGATAAATAAAAATTAAATAGTGCATTTAAAAACTATTTTCCAGTTTAGTCATTATATTCCATATAGTAATCATTATTAATAATATTATTAAGTACATTTTTAAACTTGAAATAATCGTTTGTTTCATTTTTATTTATTTACATGTTTTATTTTTTAAATTAATACATTGAAAAGTGAAATTTTATTTGTAATTTTATTTTTAACTGGCACTCCTAGGTCTCCATAAAATGTGTCTCAAATGACGAATATTATTCTAGTCAAAAATAGCAGACAATTTGCTTTCTTCTACAAAATGACAAAGTGTAGCTATGATTATCACTATATCAACCGATGCAATGTTGGGAGTGACTTCTGTATTTTGTACATACCAAATGATAATTTAGAGGATTCACGCCTGCATTTAAAGTCCCTTTCCAGAACATTGCAGCGAGTACGTGACCACTGAATGATCCATCAAGTTGCTTTTGCCTTGAAGCAGTAAAAAGAAAACATTCATCATTCATCTGTCATTATTTTTCCACAGCACAAGTCATTCGAAATGCTTGCAAAGAGCCCCTCTTAAGCTCTTGTAAGACCTGGGATGCAAACTCCACAATGCTCTTTTGCCAACAATTGCTCTCTTGCTCAAGGCTGCATTCCAGCAGAAGAGAGGTTCTTATTTTGCCTCTTTCAAAGCACCTGTTACCTTGGAGACTGTGTAACCAGGGAAACACAAACTAGCATAGCACAAGGAGGCAATATCCTCAGAAATGTACGAGACACACCCTTGGAGATGAAATGGCTGGGAATTAATCATCCTGAATGTGTAATGGAGCTCTTTGTTAAAGCTTTGCTTTCAGGTTGCATTAATTATTTGATGTTTTGAAATCGTTTATCTTGAACATGCTAAAAATCAGAGTTATTTGACAAATAGATGTCCTTCAAAATGAAAAGCTGAGAACTCGAAATGTCATAGTAATGTGATGTAAGAGATCAACTTTACACTGAAGTTCTTTACACACTGAATGTGTTATTTTTTGCATTATACAAAAGACATAGAGAAGTAAAAAAAAAAAATAATAGTTTCTAATAACAGTGTAATATTATATAATAGTTTACACAGACACATTATAAAAAAATAAATTTAAAAAGTTGTAAATTAAAAAAGTTCATAATATTATAAAAACAGTAATCTTGTGAAATATT
>NW_015785418.1:0-1630 GCF_001515625.1 Sinocyclocheilus rhinocerous | reverse complement strand
AATAATAATAATAATAATAATAATATATATATATATATATATTTACTAAACACAAATGCTAAAAATAGTAATACTTAATAAAATGTATTTAAATAATTAATACATCAATGCATAAATAATACATACATAAATAAAATAAAATGTATTACTTGGTAAACAGTAAAATACTCAAATACTAATCAATATCAACTCAAATAAACTCAAATACTAAAATTGAATCAAATTAAATCTGTTAAATAATAAATTGATAAATTAATAAATGTATAAATACATTGCAATACGTACATTTAACATTTATAAATAAAGTATGACTTAAAAAATGTTTTAATTAAATTTAGTCCTGAATTTATTTTTTGTATTACATTTGTAATAGAGGAAGTACATAAAATAAACATGCTCCAAAAATATACATCAAACAAAAGTGTTTTTTTTTTTTAACTGTATAAGTCCCCCATACATATTTACACAATATTTATTTTTAGTTAGTATTTTGTGTGTTTTGTTTAATACAGTACGTGTTGCAATGTACACTAATTCATTTAATTTAAAAAACAACTTATTTTTGTTTATTACATATTTCGGTGCATGTAAATTTTATGATCTATTGATGTTTATAACCCTAGAATGCCAATTTCCACTTTCGCCTGTACTCTCCCTTTAATATCATGAGAAACAAACTCTGTGCAAACTTTAGACTGGAAACAGGACGGAGTGAAATGGAAAGTGAGATTGCAGACGGACTGATCTGATGAGCGAATGACTCTATCAGGGGATTCCTGGGCAGTAATTACTGCACTGACTCCTGGGATCGGAGGGGAAAGTGACACACTGAGTTTATGTCCATCTGACCAAACTACAACCTGCTGAGAAAACCAGCTTAGACCAGCATGAATTTCAGGACAGTTTACACTAAGTAAAAAAGAAAAACCCTTAGTGATTTAATAACTCATGCAATAGAGGGTTAAATAAACAAAAAGCACATTAGACATTACAGTGATAATGAAATGGGCATCACGTCCAGCCAGTGACAATCCTAGAAGGCAGCATCCAGTATTGACTACACAGTAAGTGTTTTATTCTGAACACAGCCTTATTTGAAGCTGACGTGGATGAAGTCCAAACCACAACATCTACAGCAGCGTGTTGAAGAGGACAGCTGGTCACAGGACACTTTTCTGATCCTCAGCAGCCTCAAATCAGCGCCGAATCTTCCCCGGTTTAGTTAAATTAACCAGAGTCTGTAATCTGCCACATCACAAGCTCAATGACACGCTGAGAGTCACAGCACATCTCAACCAGCAGAGCTGTGAAACACACTTCACTGAGACAGACTGGATGCTTGGGATTGACTCATTTTTGCAGGAAAATCAACCCAAAATTTTTTTTATTTTTTTTTATAACCACATGGTAATGTCTATTTTTGGATAATCCGGTGAATGAAATACTTAGAAATGAAAAGCACTTGATCTCATTTGATTATTTTCTCTTTTGGATACTTTGAACTTCATGGACACAAACCAAAAGCTCAGATTATTTATAATCAGTCTGCAAAAACAGCCTCATGTTATCAAAACAAAAAACTCAAAACTAATATTATAAAACAGCAACTCTGTGTTGTGACTAACAAATC
>NW_015785417.1:0-1632 GCF_001515625.1 Sinocyclocheilus rhinocerous | reverse complement strand
ATCAACTTGTGGAAAATGGGCATCGGATGACCCCTTTAAGCAAAATCAAACTGTTCTCAATTAAAATACTGCATGTTTTAAGTATGATTGTGATGTGATTGGCAGGAGCGCTGGCAGCTGAGGAAGGGAACTGCTCCTTATGAGGTTGAATATGAGGAGGAGCTGTATGTGGCTGGAAACATGGTCATATGGAGTCGTGGCAGTAAGAATCAAACCTCATATGTGTACAAGGCCTTCACGGTGGACAGCCCAGTTCAGCAGGTACTGTCTGCAAACAAATGATGCTAGACCTTTTCTCTGAACAAACATTACTTTTTTGAGCCATTTTAGGTTATAGTGTGAACAATATAGTAATTACCATTTGGTTAGTAGTAGTAGTTTTGTATGCAATACAAAATACATTTTTCATGTGCTTAAAAGGTTTTTGGGGCTGTTGTATTAAGAATCACTTTTCATGCTGACAATTATAGTATAATACACAAGTATAATATAATTTTACTAATTATTTTATAGGCTCTATGGTGTAATTTCACCGTCCCTCAGTCTAAAAAAGATGGTAAGAATTGTATATATTTTTGTTGTTATATTATAGTTTCCACACATAAAGTAAAAAAAAGAAAAATAAAGGGGAAAAAAACAATTATTTTATTATTAGTATATTTAATTAATTTTTATATTTTCATGTAGTTTTCATATTTTCATGTAGTTTTTAAAATTATCTTTTACATTTATTTTTTATTTATTATTTTTGTTGTTTTATTTATTACTTTTTAATTTTTTAATTTTTAATTTATTATTTGTATTTTTTAATTTATTATTTTTATCAGTATATAATTTATATTTTTTATTTAATTATTTATTATGTTTACTTAATTTTTGCGTCTTTTTATTGCATGTTTTTATTTATTTATTGCATTTTTTAATTGCTTTGTCTTTTATCAGTAGCAAGTATATGATGCTAAATGTTGTTTCTAGAATTTTTTGTTGTTGTTGTTGTTGTTGAGTGGTTGTTTTCCCCATGATCTTCAGTAAAGGATGTTGTGGAGAAGACGGTGTGTATCGTCCAGAGCACCTGTGTGAATGTCCACAGCATGAGTGGGAAAGACTTCATATCTCCACTCCCATTCCAGGTCAGAACACTTGATGCCTGTGTCTGTTGAGTTTCTCCACAGTACATCTGTTATTTGATGGACTCCTCACTCACAAATCCGGTTCAAATGCCTTGTGTTTTTGGGAGGAAATCTTCCAGCAGAGCCATTGTCACCAGTGGGCGTTTGTTAGTGCCATCAGGGATTTATTCAGCCTGACTGTCTTTTTTAGCTCAGTGACTGATGATGTGTGGTAGTTATCCGTTTCATGAGGTGTAATGGGTTATTTGGCACGTGGACAGGAAAGGGGGGCAGTTTGGTTTTACTAACAGTATTTAGACAGCACAATTTACAGTTCTGGTTAATGCTGGCTTTATTTTACATGAGCATATTCTGGCATGTTGCCCCAGAGGCTTTTCCTACACATTTTAGACATATGCATTTATAATGTTGACGAGGGAAACAGGAGGGAAACTCTCTGATGCAATGCAAGGCACTAGTTTTTTTCCATAATAGAAAGAAGTTTGTTTGTTTGTTGTTTCGT
>NW_015785416.1:0-1631 GCF_001515625.1 Sinocyclocheilus rhinocerous | reverse complement strand
TAATTGAACCAGCAGGACAACCATGAGTAGCACATTACAATAATCTAGACTAATCCACTCATAATACTTACTGATGTTTTGGCTGTTGTCACTTCCTGGAGGACAGAACTGGCTTTTGCTAATTAAATGGGTTTTATAAAAGACCAAAAACAAAAATGTGAGAATAGTGATATTGAGGGTTGATTAGAGATTTAAAAAATATTCTGAAGAACATTTGTTTGGTTTTAAAGATTTCAAGACAGACATGATATGGACTGCAGCTGTAGTCTCTGACCTGCAAGTGAGGATTTAGCACAAATGTGATACATTCATTCTGGATGCTTTGGAAGGACAAATCGTTCCAACACCGACCTAATGGTCCTAAGACTACCGGAAAATAAATTGATGTGGTTTGGATATGGTGGTTAAAGTTCGTCAAGTGTGGTATTACCCATTGTTATTTCTGTAAGTTGTTTATAGAGCTATTTTTGGAGAGGACCCAGACAGGTAATAAAATGGCTTTTTCTTTGTTGGGACTCTCATGCCAGAACATGGTTTTCTCATGAACACGATGAACCTCAGCAGAGTCAAATTTAATTGTGCTGCCTTCTTCCAGACTTTCTTTTGGGGGTGAGGGGTTCAAGAACATTGTGTACATTTTAGTTATTTCCTAAATGTTGTGCGATTTCCCATCTCATTGCCACCTTGGTCCCTCACCAATCTTTCCCAGGCTTTTGGGTTTCATTTAAAGGATTTTTTTACTCCGAAAATAACATTTTGTCATTATTTATGTATGTATATCTACATATGACATACATGACATTTACATTATTCATTTTAGCAGATGCCTTTATTCACAGTGACTGTTCTACTTGACTACTTTTGCTGCACACAGATTCCAGAAATGCATTAAAGTAATAAATTATAAATATAGAAAATATACACTCCTTCTTGCAGGTTTTATGAAGGTAAATTGAAGATTTTTTTTTTTAAAGACCCTTTTAAAAATAAACTTTAACAAAATTAATTAAAGGGGACGCAATACATCAATGTGTTCTCTAAATGTAAATGTCTAGGAATAACATAATACATTGTATTAAAATTCAACTTCCAAACCACTCTCAATTACTTTTAATTCAGTTTTAAGCGTTTTGCTTCAGTGTATTTGTCTTGTTTTCCAGTGCAAATATTTAAACATTCTTAAATCAAGATGCATTTATCTCTTCCGCATAAACCTAAATGAGTGGATGGGGGGAGTAGCTTAACATGCAAAATCCACTCACCAATTTCCATTGGCCTTTCCTCTTAAACTCAGAGGTGATTGGAGCTCCCAAGTAAGACCCCTCATGTCGTCACGACATAACGTCTCAATTCTCTCCAACAGGGAACGAGGGTTACGTACGTAACTGAGATTATTTCATAGCTAATTGATAGATTTTTTTTCTTGTTTTAAGCATTAACTCACTTAATTTTGTTCAATTTGTGATATTTGTGTTGGAAAACAAGACAAACATACTGAGGAAGATATTTAGTTTTTGCTTTAGTGTATGCAACATTTAATGCCATTACATTATGAATTTAAGACTCTCTGCTTTGATTTAAGACCTTTTAAGGCAGGGGTGCCCAAACTCGGTCCTGGAGGGCCGGTGTCC
>NW_015785415.1:0-1626 GCF_001515625.1 Sinocyclocheilus rhinocerous | reverse complement strand
AATGAAGAAGTGTAAAATGAAATGAACGACAGGCCAGACACGGGACGTTGTTACTGATGCTGAAACGCTAATGCGGTTTTTGCTTCCTTTCTTTTTCGGTCCCTCTATCAAAGCAAAAGGAGTCAGTCTGGAGTGTTTATGCATCAGAGGCTGGCACCAGCGGAGATAAAAGAGATTTTATCCAAATAGCACAGAGAGGACAAAACGGGCACAGGGACAGTGAATAGCTGTACACTGACTCACTTCACCTATTCATTCATCCATCTATTGATCTTTTCCTCCGATTCTCTCTCCTTTCTGTTTAGAACTGGTGCATATACCTTTCCCATAAAAAGAACCTCCACAAATGGCCTGAAAAAGCCTCAGATTCTTAACTGATGTATTCAGTTAACAGAAGTTTGCCAACCGTAAAACAGGATGCAGATTTCCCAACACTCTCAACCATGTAGTTCATGAGCTTTGGCTCCAGGTGAAAGGACAACAGTCTACACTGTCCACATGTTCTGCAAACAGATAAAACTGTCCTGCCAGAGTAAACAGAAAGAAAGAGCATTTATTAAGAAATAAGCATTTTAAATGGGTGTTCACAAACATATACGTTTGAAAGCTTTTTATCACTCTCAAATCGCTCACTTCTTCTTTCATATTTCATATATAGCCCTCCGGCCCATCCCCCAGTGGGACCCCATGTCCGTTATCGCTGTTCTTGGGGGCAGAATTCTGTCTTTCTTCTCTTCAAAAGCTCCCGACTGTCCAATCTCTGCAGTTATCTTTTTCTTCCTCTTTCTTTTTCGCTCCCTCACTTCCCATGGTGGTCTGTGCATTGGCAGACCACGGGAGGCAGATGACTCTTCCCTCTCTTTGAAATGAGAGAGAGAGAGCGAAAGCGAGGTAGAGAAAGAGTGAGAGAGTCAACAGTGTAGACATCAAACACGGCAAAGTCACGACAAAGGACATTTAGGAAAGAACTGTTGATCTGTTCCACACTCCACCTCCCTCTGCCCTCTTTAAACCTGCCTATTAAAGGTGTAACTCGAACCAGGCTTGTTGGCACAGGAGGAGACATGTTTGGGCTACCATTACTCAGCTCAGGTCAAAGGTCATTGAATGGGTCTTGTTAGGTACACATGGGATGGTAACAGAGTTTAACTTGTGAATTTATGAAAACATTTTGAAAAAGACTAATTGTTTTTTTTTAAAGGGGTAGTTCTCCCCAAAATGAGAATTTTGGCATCATTTACTGTTGGTCTAAACCTGTTTGACTTACTTTCTAATGTGGAACAAAAACAAAAGAAGTTTAGCAGAATGTTTAAGCTGCTCTTTTCTATTCAATGACAGTGAAAAAGTTTGCCTTTGTTTTGAATCTGTGTTATTAAAAATGTTTTTGCTAATTAAAAAAAAGCTGTGATAACATAAATATTAGCACTAAATTAATACTTAAAAAACATAAATGTTTTCAAGTTGAAGTACTAAAATTAATACAATTTAAATGTAAAAATATATGTTAAATAGAAATAATAAAAAACTAATAAAATGACCATCAAATTACGAAAAATACTAAAACAAAAACTGAAAATATAAAAATAATTCGGTTACACTTTATTTCGATAGTCCACTTTAGACATT
>NW_015785414.1:0-1632 GCF_001515625.1 Sinocyclocheilus rhinocerous | reverse complement strand
TACCTGTCTGAACCTGTGGTCTTCACTGTCAAACACATACAGGTATTATATACTCTTACGTTTCTGGATCTTTCCTGAGTGTGTTTCTGTCACTATAATGGCGTGTATGATGTGCATCTCCTCGTTCCAGCAGTCGGAAGAGAACTTCAATCCGAACTGCTCTTTTTGGAGTTACTCCAAACGCACCATGACCGGATACTGGTCCACTCAGGACTGCAGGCTACTAGGCACCAACCGCACTCACACCTCCTGTTCCTGCACACACCTCACCAACTTCGCAGTGCTTATGGCCCACGTGGAGGTCAAGGTATGTCGCACACTTACGTTATCAATACTAATCGCATCAATGGAAGTACTAAGGAAAATGTATGTTGACAAAGCATTTCTTTATTTGTTCAGTGAACGAAAATGAGTTGAAAGGATGCATCTGAAAATAAACTTTTAATCACTGTGTACAGCTGTCTAAAATATACACTATACTGTATATTAATATACATGAATAACACAAGATATTAACAGGTGAATTTGGAAAAAAAGGTACTTGCTAGACAGAATGTGTAATTCACATTAGGTTAACGTTTGGTCTGTTACAGTTTAACACGTTTTTATGCACCAGTCTTATTTTAGTATTATTATACTATATAGGATTTAGAATATTTATGAATATTTTGAATTAGCTTTTATTTTTATATTCACAGGTTTCCTTTA
The DNA here is from genome assembly GCF_001515625.1 of Sinocyclocheilus rhinocerous. Classification (NCBI taxonomy): domain Eukaryota; kingdom Metazoa; phylum Chordata; class Actinopteri; order Cypriniformes; family Cyprinidae; genus Sinocyclocheilus; species Sinocyclocheilus rhinocerous. The sequence continues at coordinate 924 of NW_015785414.1, read as the reverse complement.
ATTTTGTTTTGTGCTTTTGTAATTTGTATTAGTTTTTTTTTTTTGATTAGGTGTAATTTATTTTGAACTTTAATTGATTAATTTCTTTGACTTTTATTTGTTTGAATTTTAGTTAAGTCAAATTTAGTCAAATTAAATTTATTTCAGTCTGTTGCCAAGGCAACAATTTCACATTTTTAAGTTTTAATATTTCTATTTTATTTTAGGTTTATTTCAATTAACAGAAAATTTTTTAATAGTTTTAGTTAACACAGTTTTGCACATTATTATCAGCTGAAATTTTGTTGAACAAAACTACATGCCATTTCAGTCAGTAAAAATGAATAAGCATGACATGGCAAGATACTGACTAAATTTAAAGGACATTTTCATCAAAAGGCAAAAACTACAGCTTAAAAAAATACTGCCGACTATATATAACAAACTATAGTTTAAAGTTAACCATCAACTTAAGGTTCTAACTTTTTTCTGTAAGGATACAGCTGGTCATTATTAGCTGGTTCAGACTAGTTAAGTGGCTTCCCAACAAGTCAACATCTGGTGGGGAAAAACTTGATCTGGTAGACTTGATCAACCTGGTTGAGCCGGTGTACCAGTATGCTTAAATGGTTAGGAACTGGTAAGAACCTTGAACTGGTGGACAGTGAAAGTCATTTTGAGTTTCATCCATACAAATCTGTGCCCACAGCAAGCATTTGTTGATTATTAATGTCTGTTGAGGTGTTGGTCTTTGAATTGGATGCTGCGCTTCCTCTAGTAGTTCTGTTGAGAATGTCATGACGTTTATGCTTGTGTGTGCATGTCAACAGAAGACGGCCGAAATGATTTATGCACAAAACGTAAAGGCAAAAGGTCAGGATATACATAAATGTAAATGTTGTGTGCAGAGGGGAGGATTGACCTTAAACATACACAAACACACAC
>NW_015785413.1:0-1631 GCF_001515625.1 Sinocyclocheilus rhinocerous | reverse complement strand
ATATATTTATTATATATATAAGTTTGCATATGTGTTTTATGTTTTGCATCATATTCGATACATCAGGCATTTATGGCTCATATAGTATGATATAGTAAAAATATGGAGCAACTTTATTTAAAGGCACAAACTGGTGAAGATTGCAGAATGTGGAAAGTTTTGTTAGCAGACCCATGAATGACTTGGCCAAAACAAATATGTTGCACCACTTCAAGTCAACATGAATCGCATTCATAATCCATTTTACATTGGTAATGTGACATACTTCAAAATTAAACAATACTTAAAGACAAAAATATGTAGGGTCTCGGTTTTATCCATCATGAGTTAATCTGTCACAGAATGGGCAAAATATTTATTTGACTAATGGTTAACATTAACTAATTACTCGCAAGGCCTACGAAAGACAGTCACTTTAGAGGTGGAGCAGGTTATCACATGTTGATGGAAAAGTTGGGCACAAAGGAAAATGCATTAAGATCACATTAAATGTAGCTAATTTTGATTCACATTGACTTTAAAAGGGCAGATTAACCATGTTAGTTCTCCACAACAATGAGGATGCTGTTGTTGGAATTAATTTGATGCCTCAGAGTGCAGGCAGAAGTCTAGAACAGTAACCAGCTGGTCAATATTCCCGTCCCTTTCATGCTTCAATGTGTCTGTTACTGATGCTGCAACAAAAAAGGTGCCAAGCTGTCAATCCAGTCGATTGTTAGATCTTGCTAACCAGCACATGTCAATCACTCATTACAACCAGGACTCCAAAGTCAGGTCTGGAAATACCCAAAGAGCATGTAATGTCTTACATTGTTAAAACCAGACATGCATCTAACTCTCCAAGGTGCTTCAACTTCAATTCAAGTCTTTTCTAATGAAACAGCCAAACGCTGTGATACAGAGGAGAACCTTGGCATGGACTCGGATGTTTCTTTTGAAACTCTGGAGGGAGCAACTTCCCCCGAATGCCCTCCAGGGCCATAAATACATCCGTGCTGGACCGATGACCTTCCTCTTACCATGATAGAATTTATGTGCTCAGCCATTGCAAACCAGAGCACTTTCAAGGACCTGTCCTTGCGCCCTACAGTTGACGATTACAATCCAGACCGCCTTTCCGTCCCCCTCTCTGTCACTGAATACAGGGCAGTGATTTCTGGGTATTGATCCAGATCACGTAATCCAGAGATCGATAGGTGGTATCCATCACCTCACAGGGTGTTCTGAGACGCTAAAGGCAAACACGGATGAGTTATTTGCCTAGCATAAGGCTAATAAAACAGACAAAAGCTAATTACATAGATCTTTCAGTGTAAAGCGGCTTCAATTAAAGGAAATGTTTTCTTATTGACCTCAAAACAGGTGCACTCTTGCGTGCTAGAAAGAGTCACATTTACTTGGGTCAATGACAAATAATAATGTACATGGTAAAGAAAAGGAAAAATTGATGAATTAATCTAAAACAAGACTCACTAGCAAGGGTCCTGCCCTGACTGTCATGTCTGTTCTGTCTTTGTTTAACATGTCTATGTCTGTCTTCTGCCTGAGCACATGGCTTAGCCTTTAGGTGCGTTCGACTTAATGCAGTGCTGCACAGATCGATCAAATTCTGACTTGAAGCAGTGCATGCC
>NW_015785412.1:0-1631 GCF_001515625.1 Sinocyclocheilus rhinocerous | reverse complement strand
TGTAGATTGTACCAAAGAGCGGAGAGACCTGAAATGTAGCAGAACATTTTAACGTAGAGTTTTATGCATGTGTACAAATAAGACTCACAAATGTTTCAAAGTACACACCTGCTCTGGCTCTTGTGACACCATCAGTTCTCCAAGTCGTTTGGCCATATTGTACGCTTCGTTGAATGACATCAGATCTGACTCTATGGTGATGGTGAGTACAGCGTCATAGGCTTTGCGCAGTTTGGTGTTGTTTTGCAGTGGGGAGTAGGTGGTGTTGGTGTAGGGCAGGCTGTACAGAAGGGTGTCGTATGGTATAAACACATATTGACCCTTTGTCAATCCCATGTCATAGGCCTTCATCAGGAATGAAGTTTGTTGCTCTCCTCCAATGAGTGCTGAGTGCATGCACATAATGATGACTGAAACACACATGAAAAATGAAATCATTCACGTTGAATCGTAATTTTAAAAATATGTTTTACTCAATTTTTTAAAAAGACAGTTGAAAAAATTGAACAAACCTTTAAACAAAAAATTGAACAAACGGGAACATTTTTACGAATGTTTGTTTCACATAAATATCTTTAATTGAGTAATAAATGTAGTGAATGCATTTACGCACAGGTTTAAATAAATGCTTTTTTGTTTGTTTGTTTGTTAAAGATAAAGCTCCTTTTGACCACTGTAGCAAAAGAAAGTGAAAAGATGAGATGAAGCAAACTTTCAGCTATCATCTGTTCAATCTTATATGATCTATTTCAGTAACTACAGGATTTTGATAGCAGTGGTTTTTGTGTGTTGTTAGTTTTAAATACCATGTTCTCTCTCTTTAAAAAATTATAGATACATTAGTATGGTAATAATTCTAAATATAGTATCAAATATTAAGTATACACACATTTATATATATATATAATTAAAGGTTGACAAGGGAGAGTTGTCATGTTTGTTCAATTTTAAATGTATCCAATTTATTAATCATTATATTAATTGTTTAAAACAGTGGGTTGTGTTTTGATATGTTGCATTTTAGCTGTTACCTAAATTGTTTTGTAGAGTCATTTTAAAAAGCCTTCAAAGTCTGACTGAAACTGACTTTCAGATATACTGAGAATATACATTGACAAACATTCAAAGTTATCATTTGAAAAGAATTATAAATATATTAGTATTTATTATAATAACTTTAAATATAGTAGAATATATACAGTAAAGTGTAATTATATAGTTTTAAATATAATTATAAATAATCATGTTTTACTTGTTAAATATATCTAATTTATATATCTAATCTAATTATTATCATAAAATGTATTGGTTAAAACAATGGTTTATGATTTGTATGATGCCTTATGTTTTACTGCTTAAAATTGTCATCTTAAAAAGCCTATACAGAAACTGACCTTAAAAAATACTGGGAAATATTTACTGGAACACAAATCTCTTGATGTCTCTCAACATATAAGGAATGTTTATGCACACATTGCAAATCTATGTGTCCAAAACAATTTACCTTTTATCTCCCCTGCGTTTCGTATGCTCAACAACGTGTTCTCCAGCATGGTGTCATTATTCCCCATGGACACAACGATGCCAACAGGAAGCCCCTGGTTTCTGAGAGCACTAGCCAATTTGGCAGC
>NW_015785411.1:0-1630 GCF_001515625.1 Sinocyclocheilus rhinocerous | reverse complement strand
AGCCACTGCCCCTCTGCCCTCATCGGCTGAGCTTTCTCACTGTCACAGACCTGCGCTGGATGGATTTTTCTGTCCCGCTCCCGCCCGCAAAAGCCAGCATAAAAGCAACCTATATAGATTTTTTTCAGTGCATCCATAAAATTTACATTAAATAGCTCCGTAACATCTCCTAAGTTCCACAGCATTCAAGTATAAACGCTCCAGATAAAATATTGTTATTTAGGCCAAGCATCAACATTCACAAAGCCCTGTAACAGAAGCAACACAACATCTCTCTGTTTCTCCAGATTTACAGTAGGACTAAATGAAGAGAATCACATTATGGTGATAACATTATGACAGCTTAAAATGTTATCTGATCTAATAAAAAAATATATATACAGAAGGCAACCTAAAATATTTCTCCTCAATAAAAGACAATTATTAACCGTTTTGCAATTTTTACTTAATTAAAAATAAACTCATTTTAGACAGACACAGCTGTGTGTGTTCAAGGCTGTTTCTATTCAAATCAGGCATGTGTGAGAGCATGAAGTGTCGCTACTGCAGATTCATCAGTATTACAGCAAATCAACTGCTGAGAGAAGATCACAGGAACACACATTTTAATATATCTCCTGCTCTCAGGTTCACATCAGGTGGTGAAATAATCCTCTGACATGGTTAAAAATAATGAGTGGTCTTGTCACGATTACGTTTCTCTCCAGTGGGCGCAGTTCTCAGAGTAATATGAGACGATGTGCTCTACTTTTGTGTCCTAAATGCTCGTTTTTTGGGTTGGTTGACAGCTTATTAAAAACTAGTGCTGTTTTTTTAGCTGTACACCTGGTCACACAGCAGCTTTTAGACATTGCTCTGTTTTTTGATACGAGTCAGAAATAACAAGAAATCAGCTTCCCGCAATAGAAAGTCAATGATCGCCCCAGATTCAAAAGAAAAAATAAGAAATTATATTTAACATGAAAATTAAGTAAATTTTCACTACTATTATTCTATATTTTAATTGTAATGTTATTTTCATGATCATTTAAATGTATCTCCATATTCTCATTACTGTAATAGCTTTTAAAATAATTGTCATTACAAAAATTTAATCAGCATAAATTAAAGGGAGAGCGAAAACCTCTTGAATTATTTTCTTTATTAGTGCTACTAATTAATCTAAAAACACAGTTTAGTAATGTCCTAAACTGAAAAAAACGTGAGGCTGTGCAAAATGTAAAGTTACTCCATAAATTCACTGCATTAATAGACTTGATTTAAATGACTGAATATCTGATATAATGCTGATGTTCCTGTGATCTTCTCTCAGCTGTTGATCTGCTGTAATACTCATGATCTCCAGTAGAGAGCGACACTTCACTGTATGAAATATTAAATTGTGTGTTTCTCTAGATCATGAGTTTGTACAGTCAGAGCTCTGGAATGTGTTTAAGTGGCCTAATATCCGTGATCCAGTATTTCAGTATTTAAGGAAGGTTTCTAAACAATTTTGTCACATTTAAACAAACCGGCATAGTCAATATATAAAGTCTGTGGATAGTGATGCATTGTTTGTGTTATGCATATATTTGGTTTGTGGTTAAGTACTATATTTTTTATTTTTTATTTTTTTTCTGATATCTTAAGC
>NW_015785410.1:0-1603 GCF_001515625.1 Sinocyclocheilus rhinocerous | reverse complement strand
GGTTGGAATCATCTTGTGAATCTGTCATCTTAAGAAAATGACCTTCGTGGGGAACCACAGGGCTCTGTGCTCAGCCCGCCAATGATTCAGTCTCAATCTTCTATCGCGTAACTGCCCTCTGGATGTCTGCCTGATTGTTACTGTTGGATGCGTGTCTTGTTCTAGTCATTTTTAAGCCAACTTTCATTCTGTTTGTGCTCTTTCTGTCTCTTTTGTGTGTGTATGTGCATTTGGCTGGACTAAAGCAAACATTGGTTGCATTGGTGCACAAGATATACTCCCACATCTGGTGCTGGTTCATAGCATCAACATAGCGATGTGGCTCTATGAGTTAATGTGAACCACCCACCCTCACCCTCAGACTCTCTGCATCCCTCAGACCTCCTCAATGCCTTGAAATGCTCCCCGCCTCCACCCACCCCTTATTTTCCTTATTTTTGTGCATTTGAATCTTTTATCTTCAGAAATTTGAGCATGAATTATAATATGATGTAATTGTACAGAAATTGTACAGTTGTTTATAATTTTTTTGTATTGGATCAAATAAATTAGATGTGGAAAAATTTGTTAATTTAAAAGTAAAGTTATGTTTATCAGCTAAAAGGGTAACCAATTGGTTAAAGAGGCCAATATGGAGTAAAGTGCTGGACTACATGAAATTCCTTTCTTTCCCTCTCACCATCTCTTCCTGACTTTGCAAGCCCCCTTTAGGGAACTCCAGGGTCAGTGAGGATGTGTTTCTGTGTTGGAGTGTTCTTGGCTGAAACATGCCAATGTAATAAATGAGCTTAGTAGAGTCTGACCAAATACAAACACTTTGAGTGAGAGAAACATCAGCCTAAATCACACATACACTTATATTTTTGGCTTGTATCTCATACATGAGGTTACCAAGCAGTGTGCCCTTTAGATCCATCATTCTTCCAAACACTCAGTCTCAACACACATGGAGGAACTGAAGCTTGCGTGTTGTGGTTTAAAATGAACACAACACGGTATCTTATCACGGTATCTTATGAAGATAAAAATTCTCTCCTCTACCTCCCACAGTGTACCGGTTTATGTAGTATTCTGTTTAAGTAAAACTCACTAAACTCTTACTTTGAATAGCATTAGGAAGATCAAACCGTTCTAGTGTATCAGTTAATTTGAACTGGTTCAAAAGAACGATTCACTGATTTAATTTTTTATTTTATATTTGATTTAATAAAATTTTTGAAGTATTTACTCCCAGAGTAAAAAGTTCCCAGAGTTTCTCCTGAGGCATTTTGTGCTTTAGTTGTGAATCAGTTTGAGAAAATCATGAAAATTAACTGTTTCAAAAGAATGATTCCTTCACAATTTGGGCATCCCTATATACTCATTGAAGTTTCACATAGTTAAACATGGTTTTACTTAGTACTACATAATGCACATACATTCGCAAATAAACTTGTACACGTACGTTGAGATATGTTGAGTTCTTCTTAGTAATAATACTATGGTTAGCTGTAGTGTCAAGCATTTGGGAGTTTATAACACATTGAAGAGACTGTTCTGCAGGATGACTTGTGTGTTTACACTCCTTTACCACAGTGTGTGTGTGTGTGTGTGTGTGTGTGTG
>NW_015785409.1:0-1630 GCF_001515625.1 Sinocyclocheilus rhinocerous | reverse complement strand
TTATTTTAGTAGATCAAATTAAACTAAATAAAAATGAGAAATGTTTTTCTTGGGAACTATCTGGAATAAAATAAGTTTGTTCTATTTTATTTCACTTAATGTCTGTTTTATTTGAAGTTATATTTTTAAGTATATTTTAAATTTTATTTAAAGTACATTTTTTATGGTTTTATGTTTAACCCTGCATAAACGTTTAGATAAGCACATTTTCATGACTTGTAACTAGACAATTATTAATAAAATAAACTTATTATATTACTAAAAAACGTTACATGTGACTTTTGCGACAAGACATTAACTTTTTCAGAGATAAACAAAACTAAAATAAAATAAAAAAGTAACATAAAAATACTTTATATTACTAAAGAACTTTCCATGAAACTTAAGATATTATACATTATGACTTTTGCAAACCATAAAATTACAATTTAAGAATTCATGACTGTGTCAATCCTGGTAAAAGTTATATAAACTTTGCTTTCTCCACCCAGAATTGGGATTAAAGAACCTAAACAGGGTTAAACTAGACTCAAATCTGCACAAATAAATGAACAGACTAAAGCGTCCACCAGATGAAGATGCGTCTTCTGGGAGCTTTCCATCCTCCTGTTTGAGCTCAAGCTCCTGACAGACAGAAGATGAGCAGCATGAGTTACACTGACACTCACTCACAGGAGATCAAACAGAGACTTCAGCTCAATTCTCCGGTTTCTTACCTTCTCCTCTTTCTCTGCGTCCGATGCAGACTCGCCTCCTGAATCCTGGAAGTCATAATGAGCTCACTGAGTGAATTTGATTTTAACCCTTGAACTCAAACTAGTTTCCAAGAGTGAGTCAGATGTTAGTGTCGGACAATAGCAGACTTCACTTAATGACTATAATGAGTGTTTCGACACACTGACAGATGAACTTCTCTGAAACATTAACATGAAATCAAAATCAGTCCCGAGTTCAATACCAGTTACGTCATCTCATGTTGACTAATGAATTTGTCTGCATTTAATAAAAAACACATGAAATCTGATGATTTCTAGAACTTTTCATGGTTTTAAGCTGCATTGTACCTGCTTTTCCTTTTTCTTCTTTTTGTCTTTTTCTCATCATCACTGGAACTGTCAGAGGAAGAACTGCTTGATTCCTGACAGACGAGAGAGAGATGTTTAACTTGCATTAAACAATACGGAAAAACAGTTGTGACTTTCTCACAATTCAGAGAAAAACTATAAGATATAAGAAAAGATATAAACTTGCAATTATGAAAAGAATACCACTATTTTTTTTTTTTTACATTTTGAATTAAGGTTTATTTTATATTTTCCATTTTAATTTTAAGTTTTAGTAATTCTGTTTTTGTTTAAGAAAAAAAGTCTAATTAGTTTTTTTATTTCAATTATCTTAGTATGTCAAGTCTAACTTAATGCAAATGAGAAATGTCACTTTGACAGCTAGCTGAAATAAAATAAGTTTAAGTTTTTTGAGAATTGCGAGATATATAAACAACCTGAGACGAAAAGTCATAATTACCTTTTTTAACATTTTTATTCCATGGCAGAAAAATAAAGTTTAAAAGATTAATTAATTTAAAAGATAGATAGATCAATAGAGTGAATCATAATTATCTTTTTTTTTT
>NW_015785408.1:0-1629 GCF_001515625.1 Sinocyclocheilus rhinocerous | reverse complement strand
TCATCATCATCATCATCATTATTATTATTATTATTATTATTTGTTGTTATTGTTATTGCTATTATTATTATTATTATTGTTTTTTTGTTGTTGTTGTTATTGCTATTATTATTATTATTGTTATTGTTATTATTATTATTATTATTGTTGTTGTTTGGACATTCATTCTGTTTCTGGCTTTGTCTCATACGACATTTGAAGCTTGTCTAATATATCCTGTACAAAGCAAAATGTGTTTATTTTTCTTTTTATTGTTTCTAAATCTTTATTATTTTAGCATGAAACACTAACTTATCTACCAGCTAAGACGGCCATGATAACCAGCAACATTGATCATACAGTTGATTTTACAGTAGAAAGTGATTGTTTACTGCCCTCTTATGATTAGACAGAGAAAGTGCCTAAATTATGTTATATAAAAGATAGAAATAGGATATCAACGCGCACTGGACACCAATTCTTAACCATAACCAAAGAGTTGTGAATTAATGCTGAGATCAGATGGCATTTAATAACTTTCAGACGTGGCTCATGATTTTGAAATGCATTTAAAAATAACATTTTAGCCTTAGAAAATGATCTGGGTTGGTAAAAAAAATGTGTTTATTCCCAAAGCTGATATCTCACATTTCAGGGTGATGATTCTGATAATAAAGAAGGAGAAGTTTATGCTTAATTATACTTAATTTGTATGCGGGGTAAACATCATCAGGCAAGGTGCCTTAAATTCACACGCAATCCTAAAGTGTTCGCAATGGTTCGATTCTGAACAAGTCTCAAGCTCGTGAGCGCATCGCATGTAATCATTGTATTCATTGCATTGATTGATTTATCCGATCCGTTCGTGTTTTTCTGTTCTGTCCGGGTTCAGTTGAGTCTCTCGGTTGCCAGGATGATGGCATGTGATCTACCTGAGCTCGACGGGACCGGTAGGTTCACATAGTTTCGCTCAGGTGAATGCTGAAGGAGGCGCGAGCGAGACTCAAACTCACCTGTTGCGCGACGCAAACGAGGCGCTGCGTTCATTGTTTTTGTTTTTTTTTAATAACAAGTTTGGTGAGAGGTTTATTTCTTCCACACGTTTCCTTGAAGCCTCTTTGGAAACCTCACGGCATACATGGTAAGTTTGTTTTATTATATGCTTCAAACAGGCAGAATGAATTAAATAGCGAGCTGCACAACGTGTTGTTACAACTAAACAAAAACACAACCGCGCGCGTTTATTTTACAAAATCAATATTTCTACTAAATACAGCGGATGTCGAGCTTACAAAGAAAATGTCGCTAGCTAAAACTGTTGCAGATGCTGACGACGTGGGAAATGCTGCGTATGAGCGCTGATGTTGTTTGTAATAAATCTGAGTGACATTCATCTCATTCTTTTCATGTGCTCGATTATCATTAAAATGATTTACAGGCTATCATAGCTTAATTTAGCTCCACATTATCTATGGTGACTAGTGCATATGTGTAGGCTTGTCATCATTGACGTCACGTATTTTGCCTTTCTATGCGTCGTCATGCTTTGCTGAAATTTGACTGTTTTTGCAACTCTTCGTGATCACACGATAAGCACCATTTAAAGGCAAGACACAACCCTAACACTAACAGGTGAATAGAGTAAAAAAG
>NW_015785407.1:0-1619 GCF_001515625.1 Sinocyclocheilus rhinocerous | reverse complement strand
ATGACAGAATTTTCATTTTTGGGTGAACTAACCCTTTAAGGCAGTAAAAATAAAGATCCAGACACCAGTCCCTCAATGACTCACGCTCAAGCTGGTTTATTAATCTAACCCAAATCCACACAATAAATGGGTGACTAGTCGATTAGTGAATGTAGAGACAGCTTCTTCAGTATGCAAAATAAAATAAAATAAAATAAAATAAAATATAAAATAAAAATGCAGAAAATAAAGTATTTTCTAGGTAACAAAATTTAGTATTTTCTATAATAACTGTCATTAATGGAAAAATGGTTGTTGGGAGTTTCCCACTAAGAACTATAAATATATTTGATAGCCGTGAAATTTAATTTACATGAGGAGGGAGTTGGAAAAAGTGCACAAAGAAAAAACATACATGCTACCTATAGACCATACTTTTTATTTGGTAAGAAAAAAAACAAATCAATTACAAGGGAAAATTATTTCATGAAAAAAAAATTATATATATTATTATTATTCATTAATTATTCATTATAATGATTATTCAACAAGAAGTTTGTAATACGCTGTTTTTGCACATCCCCAGTTTTGATAGTCTGCAGGTCACACACACAATTTCCTACCAAGCATTAGTCTACTGATTCACAAGTAAACACTTCAACTGGCTTAAATACAAACATCCTGTGCCAAAAATGAACACCAAAAAAAAAGGTCTGAAGAGAGATGAGACTCTACAGAGAGAGCAGGTTGAATACGCCGCTGCGTCAGGCCCAGTAGCACAAGCCCACCTTTTGCAGTGTGAAACGTGAGCTCACGGTAAGCGACTGCTTCTCCTGATTGACGACGTTGAATCTGATTACGTGCCAGTACCTTAACCACAAACACACCGGGCTCCTTTTTACACCCTGCCCACCTTCAATATCCACATAAACACACTCTCAGACACCTGTCGTTTGTCTGCCTTTCAATGGGCAAGACGCAGACTTAATCCTGCCGATTCATATTTCATGTGTGCCAATGAGATGAGGAAGTAGAAAATGTCAAAGGGAAAAAGTCGAAACCAAAATAAGCTCAGCCGTGTCCTTTAAAGCACAACGGCACCATACAGCACCTCACAGCACCTCGTCCTGATGAGGATTACAGCCAATAGCGCCTGCCCTGCAGATATACAAATCTCGACAATAAAACAAGGAAATAACATTATTTTTCTCTCTCGGTCCTCCTTTGCGCTAATTCCCCACCTCTTTCCCACCCTCCCTGTAAGTTCCCAAGGAATACTGCACGGACTGGCGTCTGAGTGGCTGGCAGACTTCCAGACTTCAGTAATGCACTAATGAGTATTTGGAGACTCCCCTCAGCATTGCCGACGCCATTTGGGACATGAAAAAGGACAAAAAGGAGATGGGGAGAGAAGAAAACATTGGCTGGCCTGCTGGCCCGACAGACAGAAACTACAGTGACTTACTGTCAGGCAGTCTACGGACGCTTATTTACAACACTGACAGACACGTACATTCAACGTTTGTGACGCTACATTAGCAGCTTGGCATATGCCACTGCTAAAAACACACACAAAACAAACACACGCCACAAAAAAGAACAAAGACGTGGTGATCGGCGCCAGTGCAGCAAACATAAAC
>NW_015785406.1:0-1630 GCF_001515625.1 Sinocyclocheilus rhinocerous | reverse complement strand
TTTCAGCTATTTTTTTCTTGTGGACTAAATGTAAACATCTTTTATATAAAAAATCTTACTCAGGACAGTATTAAATAAACAATAACATGCATTTTGTATGATCTCTCTTATTTTTTTTTTTATTATTAACATTTTCTCAGATTCTGCAAGGGGTTCCCAAACTTTCACATGCCACTGTGTATATATATATATGACATAGTTTCTTTCAAACGCTGTTTGAAATGAAAATACAAAGATATTTTGAAGAAAGATCGGGTGTAAACAGCATTGAACCCTGCTGACTGTGTTCAACAGAAGAAAAAAAAATGCATACAGATAGGATGACATGAGAGTGAGTAAATAATGACAGAATTTCCACTTTTGGGTAAACTATCTCTTTAAGTTGCATTGAAAACAGTGCATACTCTGTATGTAGTATGTACATAGATCTTTGAGACTAGTGCATTAGCATTGTCATAAGTGAAATTTGTTACATTTTGCCAAAATGTATCTATTTTTGCAAAGGCAAATTAATGTGGCCATGCGTAAAGGTGCATTCAATCAGATTCAATTAGATATAAATAGGCCCAAAGAATTCATTAAAAAAACTAAAGCTGTTTTCCTATCTGTCAGTAATCAGTATTGTCAGGTACTGTTGAACTTGGCAGATGTTTTTCCACCATCGTCCACATTATTTTTAACAGGAAAGTTAATTAGAATGGGCTTTATAAGTTTGTGTGATGCCTTAAATCACAGAAAAGAAGACACGTGGCAGCCTAAAGAGAGATGAGCTTGTCTTTTGATAACCCTTGTGTTTCGAGAGAGTTTACTTTCTAAAAGTCCTAGGGACCCACACATGATTAACTGAAAATGCAATAGATTGTTGATATCTTATTTTCTCATAATCCAGTAAGCACTATCACTGCCAGCTGCATTGTTAACCAACTTTACGGTGGATATGTTTCACCCATGACAAATGTGACCTCACGCAGTACATTTTAATGCTGTAAATCTACACGTTCTTGAGAAGAGGGGCTATAAATACAAGAGCCATCGGTCTCCCAAGTCCCAGACACTAAGGTTGAGTAGTGGGTCAAAACTGCCTGTTGAGACAGCAGTAAATCTGTCAGACCCATTCCTCATGTCTATGGGACATAAAAACACGAAATAGAACAATCAGGGCGGAACAATGTTCAACCTGTAATACAACCAATTGAACCCCAGTTGCCTCAGATTGAAAGCCTACAGTTCTGTCATCCAGGAATTTAATATTTCTACACTCGACTGCTTTTCATACCTCCATTTTGATAGAATATAGCTGAGAAATAATTTCATCCTAAATTGGGCGGCAGGCAAACACAACCACATGATTATTGGCAAACCATGCAATCCATTCAGAATGATGATGATGGTGCTGAGAAAATTTTTTCAAATCAGCATCGTATTTATCCTAATATAAGCAGTGTAAATCCATGAATGTTTTTGATGGAAATATTAACATTCACCTCCTAAACTGCTTTCAGCACCTGCCTTTTACCCGCAGAGACCAAAGCCTGTGTATCTGCGCTAATTCAGGTTCAGCCTGTTATATCTACAGGTGGCTTGCTTCCCCCCCCAGGAGCCAGAGACTTTGTCTGCTGCGATGCTGTGC
>NW_015785405.1:0-1618 GCF_001515625.1 Sinocyclocheilus rhinocerous | reverse complement strand
AAACCATACATCAATGGAAAGCTTATTTATTCAGCTTTCATATATATAAATCTAATTTTCCGAAAATTATGACTGGTTTTGTGGTCCAGGGTCACATATAGTTGGATGCACTGCAACATTTACTTTTGACCCACAGCCCTCAATCAAGACTGAAATTTGTCCCTTCGTAGTAAAAAAAATTGGGCACCTCTGGTGTTAGCCATATTCTTTTACAGTCAGTTTTCTCTTTCAGGTCAACTACTGTCATGGCAGAGTAACAGTTTGAAAAAAATCCTGCTGAGCAAGTTAAAGATGGTGTGTTTAAAGCTGACCACTTGAATAATAACACATGTGGTTTAAAGGGAAAAGCAACCCTATCACTCCCTTGAGTACTAAAGTTTGTAACTGCCTCAGCCAAACCAATAGTTCATAAACATGAGCACCTTATGGTTTAAACCCATAGGCCATAAACGAAATGCATCTGAAAGTAAACAAGCAATTCAAAGGTGACATAAGTTCAAAGGTGACTTCCCCTATGATTTCATGCCACATACTTCTTCCTTTCCTTCTCTTTCTGTGCCACATGTGCCCATGTATGACCCTGTAACTTCAGTGAGCTTTGGCCCTGTGTTGGACCTTTAATTGGTGCTCAGGAAACAGCAGAACTAATCTTCTGGGGGAAACAGCGAGGTGAAGTCTGGTGGGCTGAAGAGGGAAGTCTGCAGGAAGTGACCAGCCTCTGATTACTGTACACACGGCTGTCACGGCCATCATCACCTCCCCCGCTACACTTAGAGTGTGTGTTGTGCATAGTTACCTTTCGTACCCTTTCTGTGTGTGTTTGTGCAAAAGAAAGTGTTTGAACTATTTTGTACAGACATTTACTGTCAACACCTTACTTGCGTTGTGTGTGCGTTGAATGAGGCGAGGTATGAGGCTCATTATCAATGGCCTGCTCACAAGGGAAATGCATTTAGCTATGACAGTCAAGCAAAGTGACACTCAACATAATGTACTGTACTTAAACAGATAGTTCAGCAGGCTAAACTGATGTTTCTTACACAGAGATTTTTCTCTGCTGATCTCCAAAGACTTGAACACGCACTAAAAATGAGTTCTGATAAACGGGAGGAATTTAAAGATGTATTTAAAATACATTTATTTCCTACTAAGTAAAGCTCAGATCTATTAACATATTTACTAACATGTTGCTTGAGACTTACTGATATAAAAATTATAATTAAACATTATTTGTAGTACTACTTGTGCATAATGCACATTTCTTAATATTATTAAAATGAGTTTTATTTTCACTATTGAAGATGATTGTATGATTTCTAAATAATATTGGTCTTTAAATGCAAGATATTTAAAGTGTACAGGAGGTATACTTGCAATAGTTCCACTTTAGTATATATTTAGTTGGACTTCAGTACTACTTCTGTGCAATTAAAGTGCATTATGTGTTCCAATTTAGCAGACTTCAAATATACCAGTTTAGTATACTAAAAGTACAATTGCAGGATTTTTTTATTAAGTACATAAATATGTAAATGTATTTACATTTTTGAATTGTATATACAATTTGGAGTAGACTTAGCATGAAATAAATGTATTTCAAATACATTTTAGTATATTT
>NW_015785404.1:0-1629 GCF_001515625.1 Sinocyclocheilus rhinocerous | reverse complement strand
ACCCAACATTGGGTTGAAACAACCCAGCATTTTTTAGAGTGTACAATTTTGGAAAACTATTTTCTACTTGAATATATTACAATTTAATATATTTATTTAATATGTAGGCCTATTTAATATACAATTTAATATACTTTAAAACAGAAAACAGGTGTTCTGTTTCTATTTGAAATAGAAATCTTTTTGTGGCATTATAAATATCTTTACTGTAATTTTTATATAAAGTATCAATAAAAGTATCAATTTCGTTCTTACTGACCCTACATTTTTAAACAGTATAGAGTAAGTTACTTTAAGTTACTATAATAAATATCAAATTTTACTAACAATACATATTTTTTATATTATTTTCCAGCAGGGATGTTGTTTTTAACAGACTATAACCTTGGAACAATAACCACCTCTGTATGTGGTGTTCAGTTAGCCTATGCAAAAATATGTGTGTGTTTATTTATTTATTTTTGTTTGTTTATTTGTTTGATATTTTTTTTACTAACTCTAGATGTGTGACATAAGAGTTAAAACGTAATGGCAAGCAACAACTTAATTACAAAAATTTATTGTAAAATGCCGGGAGCAATGACTCGGTTGTGAATCGGTTCAGTGAACGAACCGTCCAAACGGTTCGCTAAAATGAAACGGGCTTCTCGTTTCCGCTCCACGCCAGTTGATGGCAGTAATCAATGTAACTATGACGATCGTCACAACATCAGAAAAAAAATTGCATTCTGGGATCTGAGAACAGCCATCCTCCATCTTGCTTTTTAACAGTACAAGATAAATGGTACCCTGCAGTTAAATGTTCAGGTTGTTATTAAACCATTTATTTCCAAATAAGAGTTTCGTCTTAAATATTATTGTCATGCAGCCTGGGCTGATTCCTTGAGTGTGCGTTTTGGGGCTTGTTTGAAAGACTTTCAGGTGCTTGTACTCGTGTATCCGATGCTTTAGGGGTGTTCAGTCTTCTGGTTACTGCTACTGAACTCTACCGGCGTTTGAAATGGGTCGTTCGCGGAGCCGCAGCTCTTCCCGCCCCAAGCACTCAAAAAACAGCAAGCACAGTAAAAAGCGAAGCCGCTCTCAATCAAGGCCCCGGGACAAAGACAAGAAGATGCGCTCGAAGTCCCGAGAGGCCAAAAGGAGTCGCAGGAGAGAGTCGCGCTCTCGGTCCAGATCAAACACGGCCACGTCTCGCCGGGAAAAGGAAAGAGCCGTCTCGCCGCCTGAGAAAATCGATATTTTCGGCAGGGCGTTAAGTAAGAGGAGTGCTGTAGATGAAAAGCAGAAGAAAGAGGAAGAAGAGAAGAAAGCCGAAATGGAAAGACAGAGGAGAATGTGAGTACCTCCACGAACCCTGTCACAGATGTACAGTAAACATCACCTGAACAGTGTGAGCCACATGAGGACCCTTATAAAAAGTACTGGAAGTACCATGGTACTACCATCGTATTATGGGAAGTATAAATACATGCATTTCAATAGTGTTTATTTACACTGCCTTATTTCCAGTACACGTCAAACTACCAAAAGATGCTATCATTGTACCATGGTACTGCCGTAAGGGTTACATTATCTTAATCATTTATGCACAGAATACCATGGTATAACTGTAGTGAATGTAAAGAAAAT
>NW_015785403.1:0-1627 GCF_001515625.1 Sinocyclocheilus rhinocerous | reverse complement strand
AGGAGGAGAAGACGAAAAACCTCTGCTTCCACATACATCTACAGAAAGTGCCTACAATGACAGAGATAAAATGATTATTGCCATATGGCACACAGTGCTATACTAACATCCATTCACGCTGGTGTGCAAAGACTCAAAATCACACTCATTCAGTGAGATTCTTCTAAAAGCAGGGCTCCTACTAAAATAGAGCCATTTTCCAGGTGCTTTGTGAGGTAGAAAAAGAGTCAAAGCGCGCATGACAATAACATCTGAACCTCTGTGAAAGAATAAAAAGATCATCTCAGGAAACCACAGACACGGCACAGTGAAAAACCTGGTTCCCGGTCCACCGCCGCTGTTGTTGTCTCTTCCCAGCTCGTTCCCATGGTGATGCGGGCTACACGATTTACTGACATTTGGCCACAAGTTATTTTATTCCGCTCTCCTCTCTTGAATCGCCCACTTGTCTCATCAGTGAGAAAGTCCAGGCAAGCAGTGGGCGTCCGCACGTGGATCTGTTAAACACAAGGAGAAGTGTGGAGACGAGCGTAATAAACCCCAACGTCAACCTGTCACAAACACCCACCGGCCAAGAACACCTGCGTCACCTCTGGCCATCACAAAGGTCACTCAGGTATTACAGAGATGAAAGAGGGTCTGCAGGTTCAGCCAGAGAGTTAGCTGAGCTTAAGGAGTAATCTGCACAGAACAAAAGCCTTTATTTTCCTGGCAGAAGCTATAGGAAGCAAGAAGAGTGCGCCCATTTCCTTTCTTTTCAAGGGCTTTCCAAAGGTTCCTAATCAAAACAATACTTGAACATCTGATCGAGTTGTGCTTGACACAGCACTGACCCAGCAGATGTCGCAAACACAATATCACGGCACAGAAAATCAGAATGGAAATAAATGAAGCTCTTAAAAATAAAGGTTCCAAAATGCGTTTCTCGCAGTGATGTCACAGAAGGACCATTCTGAGTTCCTCAAAGAAAAGAACCATTCAGTGAACAGTTCGTAAAAAAACCACTTTTTTGCAGAATATTTTAATAATCTAAAGAACCTTGCCACTATAAAGGATCGAGGAATGTAAAGATTTCATGGTTGTTAAAGCTTATTCATGGAACCATAAGAATGTGTATAAGGAAATACTTGTATAGACTTTGACTTGGATCAGTAAGCAGCCAATAAAAACACACTAGCAACCATATAGCAAGGTGCTAAAAAAACGAGTTTTATGTTGTCAATGCAGCAGTAATATGTATAAATTCATGTGCCTGAGACCCAGTGATGTGTTTGGAAATTGTAAAGAGAAGAGGACCAAGCACCGAACCCTGAGGTACCCCATTGGGGTGATTTAGATACACCTAGCAGTGAACAAGTGTTAAAAGAACCATTTTTTGTGCATAACATTAACAGTCTAAAGAACTTTTTCCACTTTAAAGATAGAATGGAAAGATTCCATGGTTGTTAAAGCTTCTGCATGGAACCATAAATGCCAATAAAGAAGCTTTATTTATAAGAGCATATAAGAGAAAATACTTGTTGTCTTCTACTGTGATGTGACAAACAAGATGGCAAGAGTCTTAATTAGTGGCGCTTACTAAGCCTAAAATCTTTCCTGTTGTTTGTTTATTCCGTGCTACACAATT
>NW_015785402.1:0-1629 GCF_001515625.1 Sinocyclocheilus rhinocerous | reverse complement strand
GTTTCACTTCATAAGACCTCAATATATCGTCAGGAGCCACGGGTAATAATTTTATGCTTTTTTTTATTTTTTTTTATTCTCAAATACAGGTAGACACTGACTTGCATTTTATGAATCACCACGGTTTCAGCTAAAATTCTTTACTGTCCTACTGAATAAAAGTCACTTACATCTTGGATGGCCTGATGGTGAGTAAATTAACAGCAATTTTTTTGGGGGGGGGTGAATTATCCCTTTAATAAAATTTCCCCAAGGAATAGGCAAGAATGAATCTGGTGTCCTTCTTTCTGACAACAAAACACTTGAACATGGCAAACTCATAATTATGACTTCAGAAGTGGCAAGTAGGAAATGTTTGATAGCATGTGAAGGCAGCATAAATCACACCATTGTACAAACCTTGTCTCCACTGAGAAATTACTAATTTATCAGTATTTTCATACATTTTTCATACAAAGGCTGTGTACAGCAGTGTTAGTAAGAATTTCACTATAAAGTTATCAGGATCACTCATTAGTATACAGTGTGAGAAGGATAGAGTATAATTAAGTTAAATCTGGTCTTGCCTATAAGCAAACTGTAATGGGTCAAGTACTGAGTTGTCTTCTGTTTTTACATGGACATCATATACCTCTCAAAATATTTCATTACACAAGATGTCAAGGTTACTGGCCTGTAGTCAGTGTTCAATTTAGTCATTCTTGTCACAGCTTTCCCATATTTTTTTAGGACTGGTAGAAACAAAACTTTGTTCGAAGATCTCTTTCTGTATTACATACAGGATATGAAATTAAGTCCAGCATAAACCAGTATATAGGTCAAAGAGGAAAAGGGGTTTTAAGTATCAAAACATTAAATAGGCTAGTTTTTTTTTTACTAGCCTCATACATTTTTAGCATTATTTACACAAGACACCCACTAAAATGTCATAAAATGTCAGGCATATTAAGAACAATAATTATTAGATAACATTAAAGACTCTATCACAGTGCAGCCCCCAAATACTAATTAACTGTAATTTAAAATATTTACCAATCTTTTGCCACTATCCTTCAAACCACAAGGTTTTACCTATGTGTCAATAACACGTTTAATAATTTCAAATGATAAAATTTAGTATGATCACTTATATTTTAATAAGTACATGTCAGAATAAGTGTTGTTTCATTATTAAATAAATATATCTGTTACGTTGAATGATGACGATAAAACATTGTCACCCCTATTTTAGCATTTTGACAAAAGTTATTTGAAACACTAAAGTAGACACTTTACTTGCATTTAATATGCTTTCTATGCATATGAAATCACTTTTGTAAATTTAATTTGATGTGGACACCCGAATAAGACGTCTAGGGGGACGTACACATAACAATAATACTGGGCGGTTGTGAGACAGTACAAAAAGTAGACCTTCGTCTATATTTGATATTTTATCAGCTGACTGACAGCCTGAGTGGACTAGTTTGTCACTAAGTCACGTGGTTCTACTTTGACGACTACTCAAACGCAGATGTGTATTTTGATTGAATGTTTACAAATGACAAATGTACGATTTTTATTGCATTCTAAAGGTTGATATATGTTTGGCTGATGTTTAAATGACTATGGCTTGTTGGGAATAAACAT
>NW_015785401.1:0-1629 GCF_001515625.1 Sinocyclocheilus rhinocerous | reverse complement strand
CAGCCTGAGCTTCAGGAACCAGCAGCTGACCAAACGAGTGGAGCTGCTGCAGGAGGAGCTGCTGCTGTCTGAGAGCAAGAGCAAGAAGAGCAAAGTGATCATACACACACATGCTGACTGTTCCATACATGACATGTTCCATCTCCTAAACCTCACAAAAACCCCTCTGCACATATTAAAACATATTTCATATTTCCTCTCGGTGACCGTTGGCTGGTCCTCACAGGTTAGCTGATGTTTTTGGTCTGCCGTACTCAAACATACACACAGTCATGAGACACACACACACAGTTCTGTCAGAGCTGATGAGACATAAATGAGCAGATCAGGAGCTCTTCTGTCCAGCCACAGGATTAGGAGAAGTTTTAGAAATCACAGGGACCAAATGAAATGCTCTGTTACTCTCAGACACGTGAGAGAGCGAGGACGTATGATGTGCATCATCCGTGATTGTTGGTTTGTGTGTGTGTGTGCAGAATAAAGCCGACTCGCCGTCTCAGGTCAGCCTGCAGACACAGAGCGTGTTTGATGAAGACCTGCAGAAGAAGATCCAGGAGAATGAGCGGCTTCACATCCAGGTGTTCATCACTCTACACCGCTGTGTTTGAACGTTTCTTTGACATTCTGATGAGCTTCATCACACGGGGAATGCATGGACTCTCGTAGCTCAATAATGTCAGCTCATACAGCATTAAAATTACAATTCAGATATTATTGTACAAAATACATATCACACATACAGTCAGTTGCACACACAGAAACATACTCAACATCACTGTTTTGAAGTAATTAAACTCACAGCTTTGCACACACAATCTCGCTCTTGCTTTATCTCTGTCTGATTTAGAACGGGTGGAACTGTAGATCTGATGACCCGTATACAAATTAACTAATGAGAATGAACAGTTTGTTTCATGTCAAATTCCGTTTGATTCATTTCATTCAAGGACAGCAGGTATAGAATAGCTCCAGATTAGGCACCTGCACCCTGCTGGACAAGAGGTAGAGAAATCACATAAGTTAAGTAGTGGTGAACCTCAGGGTTCGGTGCTTGGTCCTCTCTTTTTCTCCATATACACAATATTACAAAGAACATCCATGCAGATATTCATACAGTACTAGCCCATGTAAAAGCAGGTTATCAGAATGGGGCGTTTCACATCTCACCGGCGAGAGTTCAGCTGTTGGCTGAGGTGTGTGTTATGATAATGTTGTGTTGTTCTGTCTGTAGTTTTATGAAGCGGATGAGCAGTACCGTCGACAGGAGGCTCAGCTGAGAGCACGGCTAGATCAGCTGGAGAAAGAGTCTGAGCAGCATCAGGCCGTCATCGACGCCCTCAACCACAAATACACCGACGCCATCGAGAAACTGCAGAACGACAAAACCTTTCTGGAGGTCAGAGACACATTCAGATGCTGGAAACCCATTGTGTTTGTTAGGGATAGTGTTAGTTAGTGCTCGAGCGTCATGACAACACTAAATCACTCTGCTTTTCACAATGATGGATGTCAGTGGCAAAACATGTACAGGGGGTTGTTTTGGGTCGTGGATCATTCAGTGCATGATCTAATGTGAGCATACAGGCCTTGAGATGTGTTTTGAGCCTGACCGCTGGTTTAACCCAATGC
>NW_015785400.1:0-1627 GCF_001515625.1 Sinocyclocheilus rhinocerous | reverse complement strand
AAGAATGATTAGCAGAGTATTTTACCGGCCTCCACGTAAAAAGACAGGGAACCAGCAAGAGTGCCAGCGGAGCGGGAATCAAACAGGGATAAATCATAAACACTGTGCAGGATTGGGCTTCCTATTGCAGCCACTTTGTTGGCTTTTCCCGTTTCCCAGCTTTGTCTGAGGAGAACAGAGCGGGCGGAGAACAGTCCTGGGAAAAGTTGCTCGCTAAAGTGGATGGGAGGGTTTAATGAGCGAGTATGTCTGTGTGTGTGTGTGTGTTTGTGTCACACATATCCAAAAGCACATCCACACACCTCCTCATATTTCTACTGTCCGTCACGCCACAGAGCTGCTTGTATTCCCAAGCTGATGTAGTCACATCTCTGATGGCTATGATGGCTGGAAAACTCTTTTGACTACATGCAGCATCGTTAGCTGTTGCTGTTGTTGTTAGCTTAGCGTAAGTCTGCAATAATAGTTTCCAACACTACAGCCAAATCAATTTACTCCCAACAAGCCAGCAAAAGCGGAGGAATCGTGTTTTGCACTGCACCTATTTCAAACCAGTGTTATCATTAACTAAAAACTAGAACTACTAAAAATCCACAACTGAAATTAAGCTGAACTGAAATAAAATATGAATAGCAGATGATTAAACTTAAAAAATAAAATAAATTGAAGTCCTACAATTACTATAGTTAAAACTGAAAATCTAAATAAAAATATCTAAAACATAAAAGAAAAAAATAACTAATGCTTAAAACTAAAATTAAAATCAAACCTGAAAATATAAAAATAAAAGCTCATTCAAAATATTAATAAATTCTATAATATAATTAAAATATTAATATAAAATAATACAGTTTGAAACACATTTTAAGACCCGTCTAAATCTAAACTCATGTTGGTATTGATAATTCCTGAAAACTGTAACATTTTATAAATAACACTTCCCTGTGTCTACTAAAAAATCCATATGAAGCATTATCAGCTGGACTCTATAATTTTTTCAAATATTTTAAAATCTTTTTTTTTGATACAAACTACACAACATTTACAATTATGAGGAAATATCAAATTACACAAAATTTAAAATGTAAGTATCCATAACTCTCAATGAAATCCTACACTGTAAAAAGTGGAATGTGTTATTTCTATCTGATCCTTAAAAAAAACTTTAATTGGTGTAACATTAGGTTTATTTATATTAAACATGTTTTACTATTAAAATGTATTAATTTAGAAGTTACATAAAATGAAGAACATTTTAGGTTACAAAAAGTTTTACAAAAATAAACATTTCAAAGTAAATCAAAAAATCCGACTTACTGTAAATGACTGCATGTTCTCTGAACTTGTGGTCTCGGCTCCAGCTTCATAGTTGGACGCAGCAGCTTCTGAAAGATACACAAGAGAGTCCCACGAGTCCCAGGCCGACAGATTGCTCTTTGAGTACATCTTAGCCCTGGGTAGAAATCTCTCGACTCCAGCACTCTTTTAGAGAGAGGACAGCAGAATCCGGTCAATGCTGTCTGCAGGCTTCAGCTGAAAGTGAGTGTGTCTACACCATGAGAGATGAAGTCAACCTGAATGGCTGTGACACAGAGCTGACTGCCCCACAACAGAGAGAGAGAAAGAA
>NW_015785399.1:0-1627 GCF_001515625.1 Sinocyclocheilus rhinocerous | reverse complement strand
GAGCATAAAAGGTGAATATCTGAAGAGAATCCTGGCCACTCTTTTCAATAAAAAGAAAGTGAATGAAAACTAGGTCTGTCAAGCTCCAAAATGACTAAGAAGCTGCATAAAGGTCTCATAAAAGTAGAATAAATTACTTATATGCACTATATTTTGAAGTCTGATAGCTATGTGTGACAAACAGACCAAAATGTAATTCAACAGCAACTTAAAAAAACTCACATAAGGCTAGTATATAGAATAGTGAATCAAGTAATATGGACTTCTTTTAGTGCATTTTTACTACAAATTCATTGTAACTGCATGAAAAAGGATGACTGGGATATTATCAAAATATCTCTTTTTATGTTTCACACAAGAAAGAAATTCAAATCAGTTTGGAACAAATTGGTGAGTAAATAATGACTTTTAGGTGAATTAATTCTTGAAAACAAATAAACGAGTCAGTTTCTCAGTCTACCAAACTGCCTGTTTGTTTACATATGTGATGTTTTATGGTCACTTGGACATCATTCTGCAAAATTCACCTAATAACACAGGGTCATCTAACCCTTATTGTTTCTAAATCAGATCACTGGGTTGAGGAAAGCCCCACTGTTATGTAAATAAATGACAAAAGACTTGAAAGCACCATTCTGTCCTTTGTGGCCAATGACACCAAAAGGTCCTTCAGCAGGAAGGAAAGGGAGTAGAACACAATAAGTCAACAAAACAGGGAAGTGACCCAACTAAAACTTGACAATTGATAAGTGCATTTACAAACTAAAAAGAGAAGAGACTTACAATAACAGGCCAGTTTCAGTTCTGTTAATGGAATCATTGTTAGTTAATTGTAAATTATCTATTAAATTTATATTGCGTAAACTTATTCACGCAATGACAATGAGGATATATTCAAGACGACTTTCCTGGTTATAACATTTAAGTGGTATTTACCTAATGGAATAACATGAGGGTGAGTAAATGGTGACAGAATTTCCCTGTGAGTAACATTGTGGATACTGGCAATTACTTGAATGCACTTTTTTTTTTTTTATCTTCCTAAAAGCACATTAGATCAGTCTCTTGATCAGACTGATTCAGACTGCTGACTATTATACCTGTAACAGCATGTCTCCAGGCTCAATCCTGCCGTCAGCCGCCACCGCGCCACCTTTCATAATGGAGCCAATATAGATGCCTCCATCTCCTCTGTCATTACTCTGACCCACTATACTGATGCCCAGGAAGTTGTACTTCTCTGTGAGAAAAAGAGATCAGGCTGTTTCCAAATGACGTGTTCATCTATATTTAGAGCACACTGTGCACACTAGACCTTGAAAAACAGGAGGTTCGGTTTATTAAGCAGGTGGAGTGGACAGATAAGAGAAAAGGGAGATGGCACAGGGCTGGATGATGGAGAAAAAGAAGGGAATGAACTAGTGAATAAGTTCTTACCCATGTTGAGAGTGACAGTGATAATGTTGAGACTCATTGTGGAGTCTGTAATACTACTGAAGGATGAGGACTGTCAAAAGAACATACAAAAGATTAGTACAGATCAAACACTAATATGTAGAGATTTGTACTTTTTCCTCAATGTTTCTCACCCTGTCCATTTTGGTGACTTTCTGCCTCCGTCGTCGGC
>NW_015785398.1:0-1627 GCF_001515625.1 Sinocyclocheilus rhinocerous | reverse complement strand
TCTCTAGAGTAACCACTCTTATTTGCAAATATGATCTTTCCAAAATGTGTTCTCTGTATTAAAAAAGGTTGTGCATCAACTGTGGCAGTCCATTCCCCAGGCTGAAGAAATAAACATTTGCACAAAATGAGCATGCGCTGTGGCCTCTAGTGAGTGTTGATCAGACTGTAAAACAGCAGTACAAAGAATTCATTTTAAAAATACCATGGTACAAAGTACATGGTAGTATCATTTAGCAGTTATGCTAAAACTTGTCATTTTATTTGTTTTTGGTTTTTTCATGTATATAGTTTTTAACACATTGATGGCTAATGCAATGCTACCACAGTTTTATTCTATGGACAGTAACTGTAGGTTTTCTTCTTTTTTGCTGTCATCTCAGTCCTATATACATTTTCTCTTTTCTTAAACCTCTTCAAATAACAAATAAATCCAAACAGCATAGAAATGATATGTCTTTGTTTTGCATGAACACACCATACTTAATGTGATATAAACGTTCTGTGTTGGGATTCTGTTCTTTGCTGCTCCGCCCCAGTAGGTGTCGCTAATGTGAATACGTTAATTCCAGTACGCTAAAACACAGCAGTGGTAAATGAAGTGCTTCTCTGTTGTTGTACTGAACTTCGCTGTTGTCTTTTTAGATTTTTCAGTCCCGCTTTTCCAATTATGTCTACCGAATGTCTCTCTAAAATCGCAGAGGTTGATTTAGATCCCAACGGCGTCTTCAAATACGTCCTCATACGGGTGCACAGCAAAGACGATGATTCTTATGTTGATATTGTGAGAGGATACGCATGGGCCGAGTATCATGGTAGGGATCCATTCAAGTGTTTGAATGAATGACAGGTGTTAGGGAAGAGTGCAATAGGTTGTGAATGTCAGAAAATACATTTTAAAGAAGTTTTAAAAATGTTGCCAAATGTTGGTTTTGGCTCATAGTCTTTCAAGGCGAACTTTGTTGATATCCTAAAATATTTTATTTAGTGGTAATATTGAAGCATTGGCGAATCGCTTAGTTTTTATTTTTGATTGTATTATTATTATTATTATTTATAAATGTAAGGTTAAATGTTGAGTAAGATGAAATCTATTGACTTACATTGCTGATATTATTGAATGATGTTTCTTTAAAGAATCTGTGATTTTAGCTATTTTTTTAAGCGACGAATCGTTCTTGTTCACTTGTATGCGTTGACTCGTATTTTTCGTTCACTGAAGTGACTTACTCAACACAAGAGACAAGACAGTCTCCATCTGCAGAAACAGCCAGGGAATGAATCTTTTTCAATGAACTGATTCAAAAGATTCGCGTCACCGGGAGAAATGGAATGTTTAGCATATTGAATTGTGATTGGTCTCCTTTTTTCATATTGCTTTGTGATTGGTCTTTTATTTCTTACAACAATTAATCATCTATTTTGCATTTCATGCATTGCTATTCATTTCTCTCTTTCTCTGTATTATGTTTTCAACTTTTCTAGCTTTCATTTTACTAACGTTTTTTACTGCCGAAAAGCACTTGAGTTTGTTTAAATACAAAAGTGTTCATTTTCATATATTTCTAGATATGTATTACAGATTTTAGGAACTTTCTCCACACATTTGATAGGAGAACAAAAGTTTC
>NW_015785397.1:0-1627 GCF_001515625.1 Sinocyclocheilus rhinocerous | reverse complement strand
TATATTTTAAAAATGCATCAATCTGTAAACAACTATTTACACAAACAAAGAATAGAAAGACATAAGAAAATAAAGAGACTAGAAAGCCATAGGACCAAAAAAAAAGATGCAAGATGAGAGTGAACACTAGAAACTTTTCATCGCTGGAGAGAGCTAAGAATTTCAAAGCGCTTGAAATCAACTGCTGAGCTTGTGTTGCTTTTGCTTGACAGTTCATGGGTTCGATTTCCAGAAAAGGCATGAACTGATTAAAAAAATGCGATGTACTGTAAGTCGCTTTGGATAAATGCATCTGCCAAATGCATAATGTAAATGGTTACCTGGAAGATTTCTAAATTTGATCCAACAAAGGCGTCAGTAGGCGGTAACCAGGTTGTGTGCAAGGAGGCCTGGAGAAAGCCATCCGTTTGCATTCCCGTTTATCTCAATCGCAGCTGTTTGGCTGCCACGGGACATCTACTGAAACATAATGAAATATTAGCGATACATACAGTACGTTGCTTGCAGCCAGATAGTGTAGTTACAGCATCTACCAGCAGGGGCTAATGGGTCCATGATTATTGTATTATTTGCCATTTTTTGAAAATATTTGTGAAATGTACTAGCAATTTCCTTAGTTGGAGGGACATTTGCATGCAAATTATAAAAAGTTCTTTCCAATATTGTTATGGCACATTTCAGAGTGTGAGCTGCTGTTGTATGTCGTTTTTGTCTAGAATTAAGATTTTTAAAAGCATTACTTATTTGCCATTCTGCTGCATTGTGTCCAGTTTATTACATTCACTTTCACTCAAGTCATCCATGAGTGAATACTATTACTATTACTTATAACTTAATTAAATGCATGGTTGCAAGATAAAAATCTAATTTATTGATTTAATTAAACCATGATTAAACCAAGTTGTAGTAATTTAATGAAACTGTCTTGATAGCTTAGGAAATTGGGCAGTGGATTTCCAGTTTCCAGCATGCTTTGCATGGGAATGGATAAGGAGAGTAAATGTTGAAATTATGTGTTATTTCATTGCCTGTTTGTGACATTTAAAAGACTTTCTGTTATGGTGAAGTTTCTTTTTTTCTGTTTCTGGTGGGGAAAAAGTTTTTGCGACCCTTTTTTATTTCACAATTCGGACTGTTTTTCTCACAGTTGCAGGTTTATATCTTACAATTCTGACTCTTTTTTTCTCAGAATTTCGAGTTTATATAAGAATTGTGAGGAAAAAGTCAAAATTGTGAGATATAAATGTACAACTTTGAGAAAGAAGTCTGAATTGTGAGATGTAACCTCATAATTATGAGGGAAATAAGCCAGAATTGTGAGATACAAACTCGTAACTGCAAAAAAATGTCTGAATTGTAACATAAAAAGTCACAGTTACTTTTTTTAATCCCGTGGCGGAAACAAGCTTTTAGTTTTTGGGTTGCACACTAGATAGGGTACTTAAACAAATACATTGACACTGCTAATGTTTTAAACCATGAGACATTTAGAGGTTAAGTTCAGCTGCTGCAGCCTCAATCACAGCCACACACGCCTGCTCTTAACTGAGGTGTTTACCTCATCTGACCCTGTATCATATCATTCATCTTTGCAGTTGTCTCCCTTGTCGCCCATCCCCATTTAGCT
>NW_015785396.1:0-1625 GCF_001515625.1 Sinocyclocheilus rhinocerous | reverse complement strand
CGCCGGTGTGTGTTCCGCACACAGTATGCTATCACCTTCCTGCAGGTAAAGTAAACCCCTCTAAAGCCCCTCTTAAGAGCACTGCTGGTCATTCCCTTCCTCCATCCTTTTAATACTTATCAGTACGTCTATTTAGCTTTCAGTCTGTATCTGTCTTTCTTTGTTGACAAGTCCTGTGTCTCTATACGCCGGTGCTTCAATTTATGGTAGGCTGTGTCCCAGATGTGACATCAAATGTGAAAGCTTTATTTTAGTCTAGCAACAAAAAAAAAGATACATTACTGTCGGTTGTCAGCTTTCAAACATCTCGCTCTACAAAGCGAATTTGTCTCATTGCAACAGGAAGCCACTTCACCGAGTTCACTACAACATCAGGAAACGGCAGTGTGTGCTGGTTTGGTATGACACAAACTCGATTTGTGAGTCAACAACAAACGTAGAAATGTATTTAATTGTCAATAAATGTAAATAGCTTTATGCAGTCAATATAAATACAGTATAAATAGCCTACATTATATTTTAGTGTTTATATAAATACCAAAGGCTCTTGAATTGCTCAATGGCAATGCTCAATGGCATTAATCAACAAATTAGTTTTATACAAACGTTCAAATACTGAGCTGCGTAAAAAACATGGCTAAAACAGAAAATAATGTAAACATTTTCTTTATTAGGGCCCAAGCCCCTAGGGGGCGAAGGGCCCTATTGTTTTCCTTATTATTATTATTATTATTTGTGAAGGTTTGGGGGCTTTTGGGTCCCTTAACATGCTCAAAAGCTCTTGAAAATTAGCACACACCTTGGAATCCTTGGCCATGAGGGTTGGGCAGAAGCTGATACACAGGCATGACAGATGGGCTCCACAGTGCCCCCTGGAATGCGGTGGTCCATATATCATACATACTTGCACATATACCTGCATATGATACTTGGTACACAAGCTGCATTTATGCCATGTCGTAATTACCCTAATTCCGAGATGACAACATTTGACGTTCTACTTGGAGCTATCCAAGTCCTCAGACTCAGGTAGTGCCAATGCTGCATTCCAATTGTGCTTGGAAGTCGGAAATTCCGAAATGACGTCGGAATGACAGGAAATTACGTCATTCCCAGCTCTGACTTCCAAGGTGAATGGAACGCAGCAATAGACCTCATTGAGCCAAACAACTTTTGTACTGCATGTTCTTAGCTCCACCCAAAAGGAAGTCGGCTATTCAGGGTTTTGTGAAAAACTCATACTCTGGAATTTGACGTACTCATCCTAGAGTTTTAATGTGTTCACCACCAGATTCATTCAACATGATCTCAAGACACTGAGGATGCTAAATTGCGAAGTGATTTTTGATATCTCAAACGGTTTGGCCATGGTGAGGCAACAAATTTATGGTGAAAAATTTTAAACAGGAAGTGTGTTATAACTTCCAAATACATGACTGATTTTGATCAAACTACAGCAGTTTGTTCGTTAAAGGAGTCTGATCATACTGATGTGACTATTGTGAGTCTTATTCATAGCGCCACCAACTGGCAGCAGGAAATTGTCATATTGTATTTACCTGATTTGCTACACCCTTCATCAGAATTCAATTCAATTCAATTCAAGTTTATTTGTACAGCGCTTT
>NW_015785395.1:0-1626 GCF_001515625.1 Sinocyclocheilus rhinocerous | reverse complement strand
GGGTTACGAGTCCAACTCTCTAACCATTAGGCCACAACTTCCCCCTGTGAAAACATGTAGGTTTTCAGCGAGTTTGTCAGCAAAATGCTGTGCGATGCCACATGATAACAGTCAGTAAAAACGTATCTTATATTTAATATAGAATTACGCAAACCGGGACTGTGGACCAATGACATTTCAATCTGATAGTGTAGAAGCCAAATGGCAGAGAAATTTTAGTGTTAACCACTGTGTGCCAAATCTCAGCCAATGAAAACAGAATGTGGTCAGGCACTTCCAAAAAAAATAAAAAAATAAATAAAATTTATAAGTACACAGTCAAATTAATAAACATCAAGGTTATTATTTAATTTAAGACCTGAGATAAATTGTACATTGCCACTGTCTCTTAAAGTTATGCAAAAACGATCTTCAAAGTTAAACAACTCTAATATTGTAAAAAACACAAGTACCTGAGAGTTATTGAACTCTCAACCACGACATTGCAGAAACAGAAACCGTTCCAAAAATAGAATCCACTGTTGCTTATCGCATATCACGGTCACAACTGGTTAAGGGCAACAATTCTGACTAACATGGAAAAGATACATTTTATCGTGAAATGTGTTGTGTCCAGTTAAAAACATTGTTTCTGCCGTGTAACTAAACAGATTTCTGGTTACTACATTGAGTATTGCTTCTAATAATGTTCAGAAATGGTTATCGGAGTGAGCTATTGAGAACTTGTACAAAGTTGACTATTGTGAAATCCAATATACATGTGGAAGGGGTGAGCAATTTACTTTATTACGTTGTCAGGTCATTAAAGAACAATTTTGCAGATTTTCAACCAGCTTTACACTGTTACAATGTCACTAGTAAATCTAGACTTTTGCCCACAAATAAACATTTAGATACATATACTACCAACACTGTAACAATACAAAGCTGGTTGAAAAACTGCAAAGTTACCCTTTAAGACCTAGCCTATATTGGTATAAAGGTTCACTGTCCATTTTCACTTTCCTTATGACTTGTGCTGTGAAATATGTCTTACTCATTCGATAAACTGGCTAAACTAGGTTACCCTGAAGTCGTGATGATGCAGCTTTTAATAACCAACTCGACGCCTTTGTGATAAGGTCACAATCGGTCACATTTACAAAGACAAAACCTAAAATTCCTTTCATTCGAAAAGTCATTTGCATATCAATGAGTAACTGATCTTTTACGCAGATATGTACTGAAATGTTTACCCCTGGTTAAACAGGTTTTGTTTCAGTGCTAATTAAACTGTTCATCTCATTTCCAGCCGAGCATTGTGTGATGCTTCTAACAGCCTAACAATGGCATCCCGCAGAGAAACGACGTCAAGACCAAACACTTTTCCTTACCCTGCCGCACAGTTTCCACCTTGTTCTCCATGGAAGTGATAATGACAGGATGAAATCTGCAGCACTATTATAACACATCCTAACTTTTCTGAAGTGTTTGAAATGTGTTTTGGTACTTGAAAATATGATAATCAGACTGTGATAATCAGAAAACACTATTCCTGTAAATATAAAGGCACAAAAGACATTAAGGATGTGCAAATAATGTCAAAATTGGCAGACTTGTGGCTTATGTTGGATGATATGAATATAA
>NW_015785394.1:0-1625 GCF_001515625.1 Sinocyclocheilus rhinocerous | reverse complement strand
CCTACAGCTGACCATAGGCAACCTCACAGGCCTAAGCCAGGCTATTGCTTTCGATGCGGTGAAGATGGACATGTTGCTTCAATTTGTGAAAATGATCCAAACCCATCCCTTGTAGCTGATAAGAGAAAGCAGTTGAAAGAACGCCAAGTCCTATGGGATAGCCAGTATGGTTCAAATGCTTCTGAAACTTTAAACGCCGCCCAGCCCTGGTAGTGAGACGTACGAGGGCTGTCTCTTGTCAGAATAGTCTCAAGAAACCTGTGCACATGAGCAACTTGAAGTCCCATGGAAAAAGACGTCCAATTGATCTTCCCAAAGGATTAATCGGCACAAAGTGCACTGCTCAAGTAAACATTGAGGGGAACCCTTGTTCTTGTCTACTCGACACTGGCTCTCAAGTGACAACCATTTCGCAGTCGTTTTATGAGCAGAATTTGATTGGGCTGAACATAACATCTCTAGACAACCTGCTGGAAATAGAAGCAGCTAATGGTCAAGCAGTACCCTACCTGGGGTTTGTTGAAGTGAGAATTGCATTCCCCAGAGACTTTCTTGGATCTGATGTTGAAGTGTCTACTCTCGCTTTGGTTATTCCAGAGACAGGTGGCACCGCCCAGCCAAAGGTGCTAATAGGCACGAACACCTTGGATCTTGCATATGACCAGCACCTTGAAACCAATGATTCAGTCTGTCAAGCCGTTCCATTTGGTTATAAAGCTGTGATCCAGACCATCGAACACAGACGCCAGCAGAAAGTAAACAGCAGCATAGGAATCGTTAGGCTACCTGATGTTACCCCTACTGTTGTACCTGCGGGTCAAAATGTTGTTCTTGAAGGAGTGGTCAGTGTAAAGGGACAAGTAGCTGAAAGATGGGCTGTGATGGAACCTCCTTCGTATTCTCCTTTTCCAGGAGGATTGCTAGTTGCCAGTTGTTTACTCAACCTACCTCAGCATCCATCGCGTAAAGTCCCAGTGGTGTTGAAGAACGAGACAGAGCATGATATCATCATCCCTGGAAAGAGTGTGATTGCAGACATTCATGCACTGCAGAAAGTGATGTCACACAACGTTGTGCAGTCTGATTGTTCAGTATCAAGTGTCCGTGCAAAACCCACCAAAGAACTTTGCTTTGACTTCGGTGATTCGAGTTTGTCAGAAGAGTGGAAAGGGAGAATCACGCAAAAACTACATGCCATGCCTGAAGTCTTTGCATTGCATGACATGGATGTTGGACAAACGAGCAAAGTAAAACACACCATCAAATTACATGACGAAACCCCTTTCAAGCACAAAGCAAGACCGATCCATCCCAACGATCTTGAAGCTGTACGCAGACATCTAGAGGAATTGCTTGATGCTGGTATCATCCGTGAATCTGAGTCATCCTTCTCTTCCCCTATTGTCGTAGTAAGGAAGAAGAATGGCGACATAAGACTTTGCATCGACTACCGCAAGTTGAATACGCAGACCATCAAGGATGCATATGCCTTACCCAACTTGGAGGAAACCTTTTCAGCACTTCGAGGGTCAAAGTGGTTCTCAGTGCTCGATCTCAAATCTGGGTATTACCAGATTGAACTAGAAGAGAAAGATAAACCCAAGACAGCTTTCGTATGCCCATTA
>NW_015785393.1:0-1626 GCF_001515625.1 Sinocyclocheilus rhinocerous | reverse complement strand
CTAGTTTAGTAACAGATTCTCTCCCACTCTCCTCTCCTGCCCTTTCCTCTGGGCGCTGGAGTCTCTGCTGACAGAGTGATTTAATTTTTTTGGTAGCTAGTGTTTTTTTTTCTTCAGTCCGGGTCTTTAGAGCTCAGAGGGGTTTCAGCTCATGCCGTTTAGCGTCTAGTGTTCTCATGGCAAATCTGCCGTCCCCCCTCGAGGTGAATGAATAAACAAACCCTGGCGATGTGGGCCGAGCAGAGGAGAGGGGCGAAAGTACAGGCCTTCTGTTCACCCTCATGCAGCTGGGGAAAAAAAAAGAAAAACACACACTGAGTTTATTGCCCTCAGACGGCTCTCTCCTACACGCTGCTCTTTCACATTTACATTTGTTTCCTGCATTTTCCTAAGCACACACACTTGCGTGCACACACACACTGGCTCATCAGCCATCATGTTACTCTGTGGGCAGAGATCCATTCCAAACCCGAAATATTATCTTTTCTTCAGATGGTGGTGGTTTTCTTTTCAGTGTAAAATATCCAATGCCAAAACCCAACACTTGGATGTAATTTGGTCACATACTATTTTTTTTTCCTTTTTGATGGTTTTCTTGTTTTAGCTTTTAGGTCAAAAATCAAAAGATTAAAAGAACACATTATATTTTTTATAATATTTTAAGCCTCTTTTTAGGGCCATTTATATTTTCTGTATTGTTATGCTCTTTTCTTCTCTTTTTTTATTAATATAAATTAATGTAATTAATTACATTAAATTCAGTACATCTAATATTACAATGATGTATAAATATGTTACAATTTAAATGTTTATTAATGGTCCTAAATAAAGTTACTTTTTTTTGGGGTGAACATGTTTGAAATATTTATCATTTATCAATGCTTTGTCAACTTTTTACCTTTGCTTTTCCTAAACATATGTCACATTTTAGTGACCACAGTACAGGTGACTTAATGCAATAGTGACCTGTTCATCAATTTTGTTGTCTTTAGGTGAATGTGGGGAAAATGGACTCACCCATAGAAAAGTGGAATCTTATTATTGGAAATTTGGCGCTGAAACAGGTAAGGACACTCGCACGGTTATTTTGCATCAGGGTTTTTACCTGGAAAAGGAACAGAGACCTTATCAAGATGACGGGTTTCCATATTTGCATGGACACTAATAAAACAAAGACAAAGTGAAGTGTCTATATAAGTGTATAAATAAGAAGTAATTAAAGTAATTAACCCCTTAAGCACTGGGGTTATTTAGGGGGTTTCCGCCTGGATTTAGCTTACCCAAATTTAAATGTTTACCCTACACACATACAATGGAGGAAATGGAAAAAATGGTGTCATTGTATAGACAAACCCCTTGAAATACAAAATCAGATTGTAATTCTTCACAAATAACATTATATATGTTTCAAATATTACAATAAAGACAAAATAAAAAAATATTATTTAATATAATCTATAAATAGAATATTAAAATATTTATTTATATATAACTTATATTTTTATATAATATTTCTCATATTTGTTTGTTTATTTTATCTTTAAAATAATAGAAAATAAAAATATAAGAGAAAATAATTAAAAATTAAATTAAATAAAAACTATATTATTGTTTTATATATATATA
>NW_015785392.1:0-1626 GCF_001515625.1 Sinocyclocheilus rhinocerous | reverse complement strand
TAAGAAATCAGGAGGGGGGCCAACACTTTTTCACACCACTGTATAATCCCAATGATGGTTATGTTTAGAGGTGAGGTTAGGGACGGGCCTTCATCCTTCCTTTTTTCTAAAAATCTTATGTTTTCGTACAATTCACATCATACAAATTCATACAAAATCTCCACCTCGTAAAATAATTACATTTTGCCACGAGATCGGGTAAGTAAAAACTGATTTGAGCAACTTCACAGTTCAAATAAAAAGGTTTTATGAAGCGGTAAACCTCACATTTTAGCCTAATAAATGATTATGTGTTATATAATTGGTCTGAACACAAACAGCAGAGGGGCTGAAAGAAAATACTAATTCAGTCTTTTGGAAAAGCAGAAATACAGCAGTTACACAAAGCACTGCGCTTATAAACATGACTATATTAGGCATCATATAATTTTGAAAAGAAAATGCAATCTGAACTTTTCTGAATGGGGTCAGTTCTCTTCACATTCAGATAACCCCTTTTTTAATCTCAGAATGGCGAATTCTATTGGAAGGCAAAGAGTTTGCAGTGGATCTAAGAGGGAAACTATTGCATAATAAAAGCTGGAATTTTGCTCTTGTTGTTGCTGTATACGATCAAGCATTGTTAACATGTCAGGACGTCATTTACCTGTAGGTCCCGAGCCATTACATGACATTTACATCTCTAGTAATGAGCTCAAAATGAGAGCTGAGTGCCCATGTGCAAAGTTTACTGCATGACCTTGTTTGCTACAGAAACAAATACATACAGTACTCTCATGTCCAGTAGATTCACTCAGCATCCAGGGGCTAAAACTTAATTTTGGAACCTGTATAGAAAAACTAAATCATCATTTGTTTTCTGGGGAATACTTACATTTTACATATTTTTTGTTTACTGTGACCAGGTTTAATGACCCTTACTGATTCTTTTGGCTTTCCGTGACTTCCAGATCGTAAAATGAGCTGCTCTTGCTTAGACATGAAAGAAAAGTATTTGCAGGGTGGACTTATCTGTCTCTCTGAGCCTGTCAGCACTGTGAATGTGTGTGTGTGTGTCTTTGAGTTGGATGATGGTGAATGTGGGCTCAGGACTGCCACACAGAGCTGCTCCTAAATGTGATTATTTGTATAGTTTTTCACTTTTATGGAAAAAGCAATATTCGGTGTTTATCAGCCGTTTATGCTTTAGCATAATGAGGCATGAAATAGACTTTCATTTTCCCCTGACCTGTCCCCTGCCAACATTTATTTTGCCCAAAGCTTGAACTGCTTGAACCAAAAAAAAGAAAAAACAAAGTTTCTAGCTACGTTTTTCAACATTTTCTTCAGCACTTTTTTCAGTTGTTTCACTGAATTTCTTACTGATGAAGAAAGAAGTTAAATCTCTAGCAGAACAAATTCCTGTATTTTGTTTGTTTTAAAGGGGTGTGTGTATGGAAACCTGTTTCTGCCACAGAATGAATGAATGAATAAATGAATAAGGTAACTTCAAATTTTATCTGAGAAAAAAGTCAGAATTGCAAGATATAAACTCGAAATTGCGTGATATGAACTCAGAATTGTGAGATTAACAGTAAGAATTACACTTTTTATTTTTTATTTCACAGCGGAAACCAAAACAGAATT
>NW_015785391.1:0-1625 GCF_001515625.1 Sinocyclocheilus rhinocerous | reverse complement strand
GTCGGGGCAGCCAAACCTGGCAAATAGTGCTTTCAGTTTTAACACTACTTCTGAGGTGGTGGTTGTTGGCATGTGAAGAATCTCAAGAAATCGAGAGAAATAGTCTGACACAACAAGGTAAGTGTGCTTGTTATGCTCACACAGATCAATAGCTAGCCTTTTCTAAGGCCTGTCTGGAAAGGGGGTCGAGATGAGAGGCTCCTTTTGCTGTGTCTGTTTCATCTTTAGGCATATCCGACAGGACTGAACCTTTTGTTTGATTTCAGACAAAATGCCCGGCCACCACACAGGTGTACTGGCCCTCTCACTACACTTTGTCAGACATTGATGCCCATCATGTATTCTGTTTAGAATATCTGCTCTCAAGACATCTGGAATCAACATACGGCTTCCTCTTGTCAGTATTCCGTTGTGCTCAGACAGCTCATTCTTGAAAGGGAAAAACTGTCGAACTGCCACTGGAATGTTGTCTACATAATTCAGCCATCCTAACCAGATATACTTCAGTACAATTTGCAAGTTTTTGTCGGCCATTGTTGCAGCCCTAATGTCTTCAGATTTTGGAGGACTTGCGGGCAGGCCTTCAGCAACAGCAGCAATGTAACACTCCACATCAGAGTGTGTGTTGAGGTTATTTTCCTTGCATGCTAACCGGCTAAGTGATAGCGTATCAGCCACCAACAACGTTTTTCCTGGAGCATATTCAGCAGTCAGTTTGAATCTCATAAGCCTCATAAGTAGTCTCTGACATCGCAGCGGAACATTGTCCAAGCCCTTCTTATTCATTTAAGGCACGGTTTATGATTTGTCACTAATTTGAAGTTTTCAAGGCCAATCAGATACTTTTCTAATTTTTCACAAGCCCAGACGCTCACCAGACATTCTTTCTCAATCTGGGCGTATCTGGTCTCAGCCTCATACAAACTGCGTGAGCAATACGCCACCGGTTTCCAGTTTCCATCATGCAGCTGCAGTAACACACCACCTATGCCATAACTGCTAGCGTCAGCTGAAACAGAGGTGGGTAGAGACACATTGTAGAATGTCAAAACTGGAGAAGTGGAAAGGATGTCTTTTATGTGCTGAAATGCTGCTTCCTGAGGATAGGCCCAAGTCCATACCGCTGTTGACCTCAAAAGGTCATACAGTGGTTTGCCTTCTGTCGATAGATTTGGAATGTATTTGCCCAGGTAATTAAACACTAAACATTAGCTCCTGGACATTGTGTGGGGGTGAGAGCTCACGGACTGCTCTGACCTTCTCAGGATCGGGTCTCCCGCCTGATTTGTCGATCAAGTGACCAAGGAAGTGAAGTTGTTGTTGTCACAGCAGACACTTTTCATGGTTTAACTTTAACCCAGCAGGCTCAATTCTCTCCAATAGCTTGGTAAGCCATTGGTCATGCTGTTCCATGGTGTCTCCATACACCAGTATATAATCCATATACACGGATACTCCTTCAAGTCCCAGAAGAGTTCCCGCCATCTTTTGCTGAAATATTTCTGGGGCACTTGTAATGCCAAAAGGAAGATGTTTAAAGGAATACCTTCTGAATGGTGTTATGAATGTGGTCAATTTGCTGCTTTCTGGGTGTAATGGTATCTGCCAAAAACCAGAGGCAGCAT
>NW_015785390.1:0-1626 GCF_001515625.1 Sinocyclocheilus rhinocerous | reverse complement strand
CTTTTAGAATGGCTTTTGAAGATCTAAGCAGGCACCATCCAAAACACAGAAAGAAGTTAGTCTTTAGAGAGGAGGAGCACTCAGTACAGTCCAGTTTGCATTTAATACATCTCCAGAATGTACCTATAAGACATACTAAGCAAAAAAAAAAGTAGTGCTTTGAGATCTAAACCAAACAGTTCTTTTTTTCTTGAGAATCCACTATGAATGTGTAGGCCTAATGGTTTTATAGCAATATAATGCTGTAGAAGTATGCAGGCCCATCGGCAGGCATGGTTCCACTTACATTAAGAACACATGAATAATATATGCCTGTTAACTAATTTAGCAGGCAATACCAGATTATTAGAAGAATTTGTAAGACAATATGCATTAATTATGAAGCAGGCTGAATATAATTTTTTAATGTTAAGAACTGGCTTTTATTTCAAATCTTGCAGTAAACTGAGTCAGTGTTTTAGAGAGCGATTCTTTTTGTGGCATCAATAGAGGAAAATTTTAGCCAATGAGATATACCTAAGTAATGTATAGAGTTTTTAAATGCCATAAT
Source organism: Sinocyclocheilus rhinocerous (assembly GCF_001515625.1). Taxonomy (NCBI): domain Eukaryota; kingdom Metazoa; phylum Chordata; class Actinopteri; order Cypriniformes; family Cyprinidae; genus Sinocyclocheilus; species Sinocyclocheilus rhinocerous. Next base: position 1,076 of record NW_015785390.1, on the reverse strand, counting down.
ACTTTCGCCCCAGCCATTTATATTTTACACAACTAGAAATAGTTCAAGTCCAAATGTGCAATCACTTTAATCAAACTGGATTTACAAATTTGAATGTATTTGAAGCATTTGGCTTTTACATTCTCTGCCATGCATCATAATCATCTGTGATGTCACTTCCTATTTATATTTGCCTATAGCCTTTCTTAATGACCAGTTTTAAAGAGCCCTTGTTACTTAAATTTTTCTCTGCAGGTGAAATACAAAATGTAGCATTATTTGCATGAATATCACTGAAATTCTGTTCTGAAATTCTGATGAAGAAACAGTCAGAAGGGGGTTAAAATATGAAAGGGACTGAAGAATCTTTTCTATATAGTGCACAGAACAGAACCGAGTAAAAAAAACACAATATCGCCACCCACTGGATGAAAACACGCAGTTCACAGAACAAAGTACAGGAACAGTAAGAGATGCTACAAAATAAAATCTCATTAAGCTGACTGTCAACCAAAATATAGTCACTGTCCCAAACTTGTTCTTTCTATGCATTAGAAATGAGAAACTCCTCGATTTTACCCTTTGCACGGACAAAACCCATTATCAATTGTTATACTGCATTTACATAAAGACGCACATTGTATTGTAAATCACCATGACAAATAAGAGAAAAGTCACATTAGGTTATTCACTATTATGAATTTAAAATGCCATTTATGCCCTAAAACGTCTACTAAGACTGAGACAAAACAAAACAACATATTGAGTCATTTATCTTTAAGAGCTGTGTGCATCAGTACTGATACAGTAAACCAATGCGTTAAATATCATGATTTACTGTACATGATTAAAAATCAAAACTTCTAACTGCATTAGATGTATGACACACATAGAAGACACATGGCTTTAAAGCTCACTTCGACTGTCGCTATCTAAAAAACCTACGTGATTCATTTTACTCGTCTAATCCACAACACTGAAAATGTTTCCTCGAAGATTAGAGGTGCAGTTCAAGCCTTCTGTTAAATAAGGATAGTAGAGGAATCCATTCCGTTTTCTTCCGCCCCACAGAATAAGAAATAAACCTGCTTTTGCAG
>NW_015785389.1:0-1602 GCF_001515625.1 Sinocyclocheilus rhinocerous | reverse complement strand
GATGATAATAAGAAATGTTTCTCGAGCAGCATATTAGAATATTAGAATCACCAAAGACTGGCGTTATTGTAATAATATTTTACAATATTACTTTTTTTTTTTTTCATCAAATGAGTGTAGCCTTGGTGAGCAGAAGAAACTTCTTTCAAAAACATTTTAAAAACTTCTAAAAATTATAAATATTTCTAAACATCTGAGAGTCATGTGGATATATATATATATATATATATATATATAATCTGTATGAATTTGAGATATTTGTCTCCAGAAAATTGATCAGTCTTTGTGTTTAATGATCTATATATTTTTAAATTCATTTTAATGGTCTTAGATTTCAATTTCAAGGAATTTTACTAAAAACCTGGTTTTCTGAATGTAATTATTTTAATCAAAAAGTCACAGCGCCTGCAGAGAAAGCGTATCCTCAGAGAGAGCAATGATTAATTTCCCTGCTAATTACTCAACTAGAGGAGCAGCGTTGTGCGGCCAGTCTTCTCTCTCCTGCTTGACTCTGCAGAGATTGGCATAATTAATGCAGCGTTTTTAGATTGTTCTCATCTCAATCTCTGTTTCCCTTAATTATTTAAAACAACCTCATCACACATGCTGTATCCAGCTCGTTTTTTTGCCAAAGTGTGAATACATTATTATTAAATATTATTATAGATTATTACATTATTAGAAGTGCTATTGTATATAAAATGTTTAAAATCCACCAAGAAGAATGTTTTCCTCCTTTAAGTCCTATTTTGAAGCCTTCGTTCTTCATTGACCTCTGCAGAGCGCCATGAAGAGGGTGATGGAAATGCTTCCTTGATGTAAAGGAGCAACTAATGAAAGTCTGCAGTCAGTCTGCGGCCCTTCACAGGATCTGTGCTGCACTCTCCTTAAATCAGTCACAGCAATCGCAGACTAGCTCACGTAGACCGAAAGCTGCCTGCAGACCACTTGACGGTGTCACTGAGGCTAAGCTTCTTCATGACAGGCCTCATACAAGACACATTATACAGGTTAGTAAAAGAACTCCGTGTATGGTTCAAGAAGCCGGACCATCTGTGATCTTCCACACTTAAGGACACTAGGTGTCATGTTTGGCCATTTTTGCAGGACATTGTTAAGGGAGGTAACACAAGGCCACGGCAGGTTAGAAGCAAGTCCTGGATCTTGGGGACAATTTTGATCAAATAACAACTTAACTAATACAGTTTCATTACTGTAAACTAACACTTGCTTAATAAATTAAATAATAAGGGGTGGGATGTAGTGATGAAGTTACTGTGTAGCACATAGAACATAGTTACTTGTATTAGAGATCAAATATAAACAAAAACAGAATAAATATAGAGTCAGAAAGTAGGATTAAATATTTAAAAATATTTAATTATTTCATTTTATTTAAGAATTATTTCATTCTATATAAGAGATCATATATATTATATATAAATTAAATATAAAATTATGTAATTATTAAATGATGTGTGTGTGTATGCAATTATATAAAATATATTATATATTATTAACAACAAGAATAATAATAGATTTTAAAAAATGTTGAGTGGTGGCCTATGGGTGATTTGTTCATGGTTATACATTAGCCAATAG
>NW_015785388.1:0-1613 GCF_001515625.1 Sinocyclocheilus rhinocerous | reverse complement strand
AATCAGCATATTAGAATGATTTCTGAAGGATCACGTTACACTGAAATCTGAAATTGTAATAATATTTCACAATGTTACCGTTTTTTTGCAGGAGAGACGTCTTTTATTATATAATTATAATTAAAATAAATGAGTTAAATTATATTTAACTACAAAAAATAGTTTGTACTGTTGGACAAATTACAATGACAATGATAAAGGTATTCAATTCAATATTTATATAATTTCTGAAAGATTTATTTTGGGGCATTTTTCCCTTCATTATGATTATTATGATTTATTATGATTATGACTGTATGTAGACAGGAAGCAAAGTGGGAGAGAAAAGGGGGGATCGGGAAAAGTCCGTGAACCGGGACTCGAACTCGGGACGCCCAAAGCACAAAGACACTAAATGTCGGTGTGCTCCCCACAAGGCTACTGGCACTGACATCATTTATAAAATAAATTAAAATTTATTAACCTATGTATATACAGTATATACATACATATGTACATACATGCATTCATTTCTATTATTTATACATATGATAATAAAATCTGAACTCGATGGCTGCAAACCAAAAAGTAATACTAAACACTGAAACTAATGTAAAACAGATTTCTATAGCACATACTTTTACATTACACTATTTAAGATCTAGATATGGCCTTTCTTTGACTTCATACTTATATGTCACAAAATCCTGTCCATACCTCTTCTGCACACAAACAAACACACACACACACAGATCTGTCTCAGCTGCATTACAATGGAGTTGAGGAGGTGAGCAGCTGGTGCAGGTTAAATTAGTGCCATTCTGTCTACAGGTGTTTGTGTGTGTATTGTATGTAAGTGTGTGTGTGTGTGTCTATGTGTGAGAGCAGCATATGCTCAGGCCAATCTCTCTCTCCACTGGAGTCTAATGGGCACAAAGAGGTGAAAAAACAAGGGATGGAGGAGTGGATGAGAAGAAAGACTGCTGGGTCATCAGCCCATCTGTCAGACAGACAGATCACAGCGCTGAGAGAATGAGCAGGGATGAGCTGAGGTAAAGCATCAAGGCACAAGGTCAAAGTGGAATTGAGCAAGGTCAAAGGTCACAGAAAAACAGCAACCTACCGGGTTGCAAATATTCCTCGCTAGTAACCAGTTTGGCTATTTCAGCTGCAATTATTGTTCACACAGTCAGTGTTTGGGATTGACTATTGTATTTACTAACAGGCGAGTATTTAATCATTTTGTTCATACAACAGCAGGCAGGTGTTTTTTTATTTTAAAAAAAAATGTGTGCGTGTGTGTGTCATTACACAGTAGCACACAGTCTTCATTTATTAAAAGAGTGAAGAATCAGTGCTGATGACTCTATTATACAATTAATATGCATTACAGCAATATTTACGAGAGCTTTCTGCTGTTTTTACCGCCAGCCGTCTGTGTTCATGACTCAGAGACCAACAGCACGCTGCTTCCTCTAGTTCAGGCGACAGGAACAGTCACAGGTTAGACAAGAAACATACTCTACCACAAGCATTCAAACACAGACACCCAAGCTTGGACAGTGCATTACAAGCATGTCGTCCTGTTGAACATGCAGTGGATCCAAAAGTTTGTAGTGAAAATACTTTTCTAA
>NW_015785387.1:0-1622 GCF_001515625.1 Sinocyclocheilus rhinocerous | reverse complement strand
ACAAGTACAAGACTAAAAAATGTGAAGGAAAACTGAAGAAAATGAATCACTTTTTTGACTGTAACGGACCTATAAGCAATGTTTAAGGAAAGAATGCCATGGATGCTATAAACTGCTCTATACTTGATGCGAACAAAACTAAAATGGTAATTGCATAAAAGGCGAACGCTGTAGATGACCTGAAGCACCTTAGTGATGTCAATCTGAGTAAAGGGAAAAAATGTGTTACATGATAAAAGACCTGTTTTACAACATTCCCACACACAGCTCCACACCCGCGCACTAGCTAGGCAAAAACAACGACAAAATAGGCAGTTACAGCAACGCATTCAGTTACATATACATTTAAACAAGAATTATAATGCATAAGGTACCACGCTAAACCATCCAGCCTCATAGGCCTGTCTACACAAAACACAAAACACAAAACACACAAAAAATATATTTTGGAGAATGCGAGTAACCATACAGTTGTTGGTCCCCATTGACTTCCATATGGTTTCCAAAACATATTAAAATAGAAGACAGATATTTTAAAAAATAATAATAAAAAAAATCACAATATTAATGGTTTACTCTATTTTTATCAAAGAAATGCAGCCTTGGTGAGAATAATAGGCTTCTTTCTCAATCTCAGTCGTGAATATAGGCTCATCTAAATAAACCTTTTTACCAACGAGCTTTAGAGCGTTGCTTTAAGGAATGTGTGATGTGTCCTGTAAAATGATTGTCTTAAAACTCGTCTGAAACAGGTATTTGGATATTTGTTTGGAGGAAGTGGCTGACTGGCAGATGGTCCGACCTGACTGACAGTTTGTGTTGTAAGGAAATTTGAAGAATTATCTCGCGTGTAAGCATCTTTAACAAAAACTTACACAGTCATTGCATAGGCAGGCATGTTGTGCTTTATTTCTGTCTTACCGCAAACACCCAAATGCTTGTCATTCCCCGTTTGGCCTCTAAAGCCTCAATACGGATGTCATCCAGCAGGTCAGCGTGCTGTCAGAGGCTGTTACTGCTGCCGCATGTCTCCAGAATGACCCCCTCCATGAGAGCCTTCAAAAAGACCTTGACTTGATGGGAGACTAAATCTCATTTAAGCAACTGAAATATTAATATTAATATTAATATTAATATTAATATTAATGCAGCATTATCTGAACCAAAGTCAACAAGAAACAGCCTTTATAAGCCAATTTACAGTCATAACATAGTATATAGAAACAAAATAATGAACAAGATAAAATGTATAGGGTGGGAATTTCATATAGTGGTAAAACCTCTTTTTTAATTCTAACATCTTTTGCTTTAATTGCCACAATTTTACAATACTGTTTATAAAATTACAGTCATGTTAACACGTTTTATTAGTTATCTATTCAAAATAAAATGGAATGTTTTATGCAACTGTTTTATGATAAGCATATTTAAATTCTAAATTAAATATGTGTCTATGATTTCTAAATTAAATATTCGAATTATAATTAAATATTTATTATTCTTGAAAGAAAAACCTTTAAAAGTTTGGCACAGTTTTTCTATTACAATATAATATAATTTTTTAATAATATGAATTATTATATTTTACATTTACATTTACATTTAGTCATTTAGCAGACGCT
>NW_015785386.1:0-1624 GCF_001515625.1 Sinocyclocheilus rhinocerous | reverse complement strand
AAGTCCACCACCATCATACCAGTACCAAAGAAGTCACCTGTGTCCCGTCTGAATGAATATAGCACTCACTGACCCTAATCATGATGAAGTGTGATAGCTTAGAGTGCTGTTGCTGTATCGGGCTTCTGTTAGTATCTCAAAACAGAAGAATTAAATCAATATTTATTGTAGATCAGTTATGACTATGAGCTGTAATATACAAAATTATAAAACAGTATAAAGATGAAAAATTGAGTAAACAGTAGCTATGCACAGATATGAATGAAATAAATACAATTAAATACTAAAGAAATACAGAGCAGACAATATAAAAACTAAAAGATTTACATGTATTAATTTAGCAGGTGCTTTTTTTCTGCTTACAAATGAGAACATGACAAACAGCGTCTTTCAGCAAATGTGTGGAGGTCAGTCCCAACGATAAGAAGAAGAGGCTACGGTTTTGTGCTGTTTTCACAATCAGATGCTGCACTTTCAGTGAGTTACAATTTTTAGGGAAGTATTTAGGAGGAGCGTGTGGCTTTTGTCCATTTTTAGAATATTAATATCAGCTGATAATTGTATTGCTTGTCTGATTAAAAGTGGTGCCATCTGACAATGTTTGACTGTCACAGACTATAAGTGTTTGAACTTAGTCTTGATAGATTTACTGTTATTGTCTTCACACTCCTGTCATAAAGTGACACACTGAGACATTCATTCAGACTTTCTGCAATCATCTAGATTGGTCACAGTCTTCAGCCGGTGTGCCCATGATGGCCACCAGAGGACACTGTGTGGTTGTAAGCACATGGCTTCTGCTGTGTTTGTTTGGTATATGTGCTTACAACCACACAGTGTCCTCTGGTGGCCATCTTGGGCACACCAGCTGAAGACTGTGACCAATCTAGATGATAGAAAGTTTACAGATGTGATTGTGTGTAATTGACAATGCATAAGGATAATCTGATATATGTCTGTGATTTCTAGTCTCAGATGATCCAGACGGGCCTGTGAAGTTTCATTCAGATGCCAAAGCTGAGGTGAGATTCTTTAGTCAAAACCTTCAGCATGTTCTCAAGAACAAACACCAGCAGCTGAAGACCCGAACAACATCATCAGACTACAGTCTGTTGAGCTCCTGGATTCTTTCAGTTTTTACAGACTCATCTAATCACAAACAAACAGACTTATGAACAGATTCTTTCTCAGATCTGTGTCTCAATATGGCACTTCTACTGCACAAGCTTTCATTATATACAGGGAAACCCCTGGACAGATGGCTGGTCCATCACACATTCATACAAACAAACAGCTCGGTGTCTTCAGTTCACAGGATAAGCATGTCTATGGATTGAGGACGAAATGTCAGATAAGAGAGACATACAAAATTTGCAGAGCAGGGTGTTAGGACCAGGATTGAAAACCACGGGTGAAAAGAGTTCTGCTGCTGAATTGACTTGAGCCAATCACGTGAGCTATAAATGTCACATGACTACTGACTCTAGAGCTGCAGGGAAATGACATCATGTCAACACTGATTGGTCGACGACAAGAACAGCCTCAAAGCTTGATGCCTCCTTGTCATTTCTGACTTAATAATGTCTAAAAGCTGCTGTGTGACAAGATGTACAGCAAACAAGCT
>NW_015785385.1:0-1625 GCF_001515625.1 Sinocyclocheilus rhinocerous | reverse complement strand
GTTTAGAAAGCCCTAGTACACCTCTCCTCAACAGGCCACGCGATTTGAGGAATCATTCACATATGTAGCACAAACGGTGCAGAACGAGTTACACGCCCAAATCTAATAAGGGCCTTGTTCAAATCCCAAATCTCTAACCCTAAGTATGAGCAATAGTAAGAGAGACACTTACCTCAGCAAACAGCGCTAATAATGCAAAGACATTAACTTAGATTTCCCCTCTCAACCAGAGTACAGATTGCCATTTAACTCACATAAACACACACACACACAATTGTTGCTGTCAAAATAGCTGCCACACTCAAGTATGCAGTGCATATTTAATTTCACTGGTCATAACGTTAAGGCATAAGAATGCTTGGTACAGATCTAAATAAAGCACATTGTGTTTTGACAGGATATGGCCTGTTTCAAGGCACAAAATTAATGCATTTGTGTGACTCAGTGTTGTTATCATGAACTAAAATATTAAAAATCTGTTTTGTTAATTGAAATGATGCTGAAATTAAATAAAACACTTGAAATTAAACTTATTTTCAGTTAGTTGCCAAGGCAAGATTTCTAATTTCCGTTTCTTTAGGTACTAAAATCACTAAAAGTGAAATATGAGGCTAAAAAAATTTTTTTTATTTTTGAAATAAAGCTGAAATTAAATAAATATTAGATGAAAAACTTTTTAAAAAATTAAATAAAAAGAAATAAAATTAGCAAATAAATTAAATAAATGAAAACAAAACTAAAAGCTCAATCAAAATATTAATAAATAATATAATAGTACTATAATAGCACATAATACTAAAATAACACTGGTGTGACTGACAGCTGGCAGAAATGAATTGAGTAATGATGAGTAATGGTTGCTAAGCACATTGTTATGCAGTCTGGGTGGTTGCTAGGTGGTTTCTTAGGTATCTATGACATTCTGGTATCTGGATATGGCTCAGAACCTTCCTTCAAAGTAGTCTGTGGGATTTTTTACCTATTTTATTGACCTCCAAGCAAGTCTAATCACTTAGAAAAGCAATAGCACATCTCTCCTCGTCAAGCCACATGATTTGAGGTATCACTCATATCTTTAGCATAAACGATGCAGGAATTACTTGCCATAAAATGGAAACTTAATGCTTAGAGTTACTGTAAAGGTCTGTTCAAACCAATACTGGTAGTGATGCTCACTTTAGCAAACAGCAGTAAATAGATTTCACAGCAGCTAAGTTTCTTCAAGCAAATCATCTGCAGTATCATCCAACGTTTAAACTCCCAGCATGCATTGCAACCAATCACATCGAGTTGAACATCACAATACACAAACTTCTGACAAGTGCCTTAAAACATTTAAACATCTCTCACACAGACTCTTTCACACTCTCTTTGACACACACACACACATAGCAGTATCAGGGCTTTTCCAGTGGTTGTATGTTGTTGGCAGCACACTTTAGACAGATATTAATTATTCACATGACTGAATGTTTACCTTGGCTGCATAGAGGCACGCTGAGAATGGATTTTACACCCATGACCAGCTAGAAATATGTTTCAGTCACAAGCTGGTGTGTTTGGGGAGGTCCTAGAGGTCCTGTGTGTGTTTGTGTGTTTCTGTTTATACAGTGTGATATACAGTT
>NW_015785384.1:0-1610 GCF_001515625.1 Sinocyclocheilus rhinocerous | reverse complement strand
CTCCTAAATGAATTTTGTACATTTGAGTTTCAATAGTATGTGATTTTATGCGTGTGTTTTGATCTTGTAAATATATGTTGTAATGGAGGCTGAGCTTTCCTCAGGTGAATCTCTTACTGCCAGCAGATGTGTTTTCTGTAGCTGAAGCCAGACTGATGAAGGCAAATACAGTGAAACTCACTACAGAATAAAAGTCTGTTCATTCATCACATTATCTGACGACGCAGGAATCTGTCCAAGGTACAGCCAGCGGGAATACAGACAGTCACAATACTGTATGAAGCTCAAAATACTGTATCTCTGAGCACAAACTCCTGATACAGCCGTGACCCGATCTTCAGTATGACCTGATGAAGATGTTAATAAATCATCACAGATTATGGCCATTTTAATCATTGGTAACGGCTGTGGGATTCCTGCAGTATCTACTGAAAACCACATCATCTGAAGCGGCGCTGGCATTGAAAATCACGTCACATTGCGCTGAAATGCTCAGGAATGGCTGTGTGTGTACTGTCACCATACAGAGATCTACAGGCAGTAAGATGGACTAAAAGCTAAACTAACGGATGGACTAAAATATAATTTGCAAGCAGTAAAATTAAAAAGTAAATTGAACAGGTTTCATGATTTGGAGGAATCTGAATGTTCCAAATGTTGTATGTATTCCATAACTATTTATTCACAATACACAACTAATATAAATGAACAGATGTTGTATCTCAGTCAGTCGAGTTCAGCAGCAGCATGTTTAATGTGCTTCAGTCAGTACAGTCTGTGATCAGTAGATGGCAGCTTGAGACCGATCGATCCTCAGCAGCTCTACTGAGAAAAGAGGAAAGGAAACATTGCTCTCCATAGGATGCTTAATTAGAAGAGGAATAAACTGCTCAGACTGAAGCCTATTCTCTGAAATGCTGCAGTGACAAATTATTCTATTAGCTTTCATTCATTAGTGTAATCAAAAATACGATCTGTTAAATGAAGATCTGAGTGTATCACGTGTTTGTGTTTCTCTCTCGTGCGATGGATCGGTCAGGCTGATTGACTGTGTGTTTGTGACGATCAGTGCAGCTCGTGTGTGTCTAGCCTCACACACACACACACACACTGTGTTCTAGTGGATCTGAAGCTGTAGAGCTCAGATCTTATGCGGTCAGTCAGAAGACGTGTGTCTCTGTAACTGTATGAGATGGAAAGACAGGAGGCCTTCAGACCAACAGATGGAGATCACCTTCACTAACCAGTACTGTTAACTAATTCCTCTGACCCTCCAGAACATCTCCAAGCAGAGCTGAGAGTTTTTCAGCTTCACTGACCAATGAGAAGCGTGATGGAGATGTTGATTTGATCACTTCCTGTTCCAGAACGTTCCTGTGTCACTGACTGGAGGGAAAGTATTTTTGTACAAGCACTTTCACACTGGTTCTCTGCAGCTTCGTGTGTGTGTTTGTGTTATAGTGTGTGTGTGTGTGTGTGTGAGTGTGTGTATGTTTGTTATAGTGAGTGTGTGTGTGTGTTTGTGTTATAGTGTGTGTTTGTGTTATAGTGTGTGTGAGTGTGTATGTTATAGTGAGTGTGTGTGTGTGTGTGTGTGTGTGAGTGTGTGT
>NW_015785383.1:0-1602 GCF_001515625.1 Sinocyclocheilus rhinocerous | reverse complement strand
GTCAAAGCGGCCACAGGGACGTCTGTACCTACGTGAAGTTTTCTTTTCTACCTTTGCAAAGTCGTTCCTCTCAGATCTGAGGTTTGTCTTTCCTCGTCTCCTCCCGTGAAGAAACTTTAACGCGCGGGACAACTTTGAAAAGCAGGCCGCTGAAGATTGCTCTGGGCAGTGATAGACTTTGAAGAATTTATTTACCCATTAAAAGGAAGAAAAATAAAATCAATGGTGACAGCCTCACAGTCAGGCAGACTCTCTCAGACCAAAGATAACATAATCATAAAACCAAAACAAAGATGGCCGCTGGAATCATCGTCCACGCATTTACAAAGTTTCTATCAACGTACAGATACAAACTACTCTGGATCTCTCCCCCACATTACAAACACGTTCCCTGTTTGGTCAGAATTACTAAAAATTGTGAGATAATGATCTTTCAGCACTTATTCTCGTTCTTCACTCTGTGTCCTTACAGAAACATGCAGTATGTTGGTGGCGTCATGATATTAGAAGGCAAATCCGTGTTACTATGCAAGATCCCATAGTACTGAATGACTGTAGTTCAAGGTTTAAAAAAAAATCAAATAATACCAAGGTATATGTGGTGCCTATTTACATAGTACTATAAAACTATAGGTTTACTGTACATTTCCCTACTCTTTTGTCCTTATGTACCTCACAGCCCTTTCAGTAAGGTTCAAGTAACTCGTTATCAGCACCAAACCAGAAATGTGTTTATTTTATGCTATATACTGTACTATTTAGCAATAGTATATTAAGTATATTATGGTTTCTGTGTAATTGACATAAACTTATAAAACTGTTTGTTTGTTACATGTACAGGTTACATATATTTTATAACAGTAAATTATGCATAATTACAAGCAACTAAGCCTAAAACAAACCCTAACCTTAACCCTATAGTAGGTACATGTAGTTAATTAATATTACTCAGTAAAATTGTACCAATGTATCAAAATATCATTACTCACATTTATTTGTTTGTTTTCGTAGATTTACCATAGATTTACATTTAAACTAATTTTGCATATTTATTTACATGTATTTATATATAAATCACTCAAGTAAACATGTCTACCCTAAATCACAATTTAAATATTTAATCTATCTATCTATCTATCTATCTATCTATCTATCTTATATACTCTATTCTCTTTAGGGTCATGTATGGCCAGAAATGTAATCTTTTTTTTTTTCTGTAGTTCTCATTATTAATGGTGATTTTTCATTAGAAAAATGATTCGGTTCTTAGATAAATAATTTGATTATCGTTACTGTAATGCAATAAAAAAAAAAGTACAGTGATTTAAAACAGCATATCGTTCATACAACCAATACTACGGCAATGCATTATTATTTAGCAATTTAAATATGTCATTTCCTGCATTGCAGTAATGAGAATTTTCAGTAAATGTACCTAATTGTCATGAGAATAATGTCGCCATGCAAATACATATACTTGGAGACATGTACTTTCATACATAAATCTTTCTTTCTTTCTTTCTTTCATGTGGTTTTGAGGTGAAATGTGAGCCAGCCGTGTTCTTGAGATCTTCTGCAGTGTTCTTGAACCCTGTGTTTACC
>NW_015785382.1:0-1624 GCF_001515625.1 Sinocyclocheilus rhinocerous | reverse complement strand
CTCAAATAAAGAGCTCACTGTTGGCTGAGCTGCAATGTGAGGTAAACTAATATAGTCATCTAAGAATGATGTTGTTTTGTTAAACATGACAGCATGGGCTGAGTTCAAATAGAGAAGCCATTGAAAGCCAAAACCAACAGTTCAGACTGCAATAACGTAGCCATTAACAGCAATTGTGTTTCCTCTTAGCATAAAGCAGCATTACCGTTTTAAAAGTATTTTACTTTTAAAAAAATTAAAAATAATTTTTTTTTTTATTAACTTGGTCCATTGAAAAACACAGCCTCTTCAGTCAGAGATGTCCTGCACTGCTGATTATTTAACACCAAAGTAATACCACTGCATGTTTCACTGCATTATGTGGACAACACATTCAATCATCTGTTGGTATTTGGGGATCAAGTTTAGAATTATAGAAGTAATCAAAAGACTGGACAGCCTCCAGTGTGACCTGTCAAGAAATGATGGAGTGCAGTGCATCATGAAATGAACCTGGAGTAATTAACTGCAAAGGGTTGACAGATAGGCAAAATACTGGGCAGTCAGCTGTCATTGCATTAGCTATTAGCAGTGACGTGACCAAGTCGCATGTATTTGTAAGATAAGCAAAAATCTTCAGAAACTCATTTTAAATGGCTAATAAAAAAGCTTCAGCATCCTCTGGGATACCAGGGATTCGCAAACTTTTTTGACAGCCAAACTTTTTTGATCTAAAATATTTACTTGAAGTATCCCATGAGAAGTTAATAGTCCCATAATCTAATCTAAAACAACTTCAAACTTTTCAATATTTTCATCATCTTCCACCACCCCCTTAAAGAGACCTTACCCCTCCACCCATACGAGAGGAGGTTCCAGTAAGGCCAGACTAATGTTTTCCAGTCAAGTGTACTGTATGTATGAGCAACAGCTTAAACAGAATTCCTGGTTCTCTGCCACATCTTCCTGTTGTCCAGCTAGTGAACGAGATGGGTACATTGTAGTTGGTTGTAAACATGTAGATGTAGCAAGACAGCCCTGCTGACATTCCATTCCACTCCACATCCTGCATGCGAGGGAAAACGGATTCAATGACTTTCCATGTGCGTCACAATGGTGACACATTTTGCCCATCCTGAATGGTAAGAGTGACCGTGGTAAGGGAAGCTAAAGTTTTTTTATGATCCTCGTATCACTATGCCAGTCAGAGTGACACAAAAATCTAAGTTGTCTGAGAAAGTGTACAAAGGACTGTAAAATCAGAGCAACCACTTGAAAGTATGGCTATAAAGAATTGCTTGATGAATAGAAAAATGCATGTAAATATTTCAAGATGTCAAACAATGTGTTGAAGGGGAAATGTGTCATGTTTTGTGCCACAAAAATCTACTTGCCTTGTCAAAGCGGGAAATTACATCGTGGAAGTGTCTGCAATGTTACACGGTTCGGCCTAGAGCCACAGTATGTACAGTAATTACAGTAAGTACTGTTCTGTTTTTTTTTTTTTTTAAATGGAACAGAAATCTACTTTCTGGAAAATGGAACTTTTTCACAAAATCTAAATTTGCATGTGTGTTTTGTGTATCATATTTGATCTATCAGGCTTTTATGGCTCATATAGCATGATACAGGAGAATATGGAGTT
>NW_015785381.1:0-1623 GCF_001515625.1 Sinocyclocheilus rhinocerous | reverse complement strand
GATATAATATTGCCAGCTATTTTAACTCTCTTTGCTCCAGCGACACTAGTTCCGAACAAAGACACGATAACACCATTATAACAGCTGTGTTGAATGAGGCGCTGAACAAATGCCCAGACCGACCTCGGACAAGCCATGTGATGCAAACACTGATTCAGATATAATATTGCCAGCTATTTTATCTGTTTTATCTGTATCTGTGATGCAAACACTGAAAAGTCTTTGCTGTTGAACTGTTAAATCAGCACTCTTGAAATGCTGCTCAAGCAACCAGATTTGTTTTATCATGACATTTCATACATTAACTTTGTAGGATCACTACCCAGGATACATTACATGTGTTGCATTTCTTAAAATGAGTGAATTACTGAAGTGTGCATCTGGATTTATGCCACCAATCCCTAGCTATGACTACTATATCTTCTGCATCAACAAGCAGAAGAAGCCATCTACATGAAACAATCCAAATGCCGTGTTTTATGTGCTGGTTGCTTTTGTGTGTGTCCATATCAAATACATTTGAAATGGTTTATTTTGTTGTTATACTTCTGCATTTATCTACAGTACAGAACTTATTGCATAAGAGATGGACAATCAGTTCTGCCTTTTGTCTTCAATGACATCATGGGCTTAGAATCCGGAAAGGCACAGGGAGCTCAACCAGAAGACATCGCCAAAGCCCTCGAGGGCCTCCTTAAGGAAGGACACAATGTGAGGACACTTTTGTCTGTTTTAAAGTGGCTTTGTGAAATTATTTACATGTTATTCAAACAATGCATTGACACTGCAGAATTATAAAACAGAGCCTTTCCTCTTTTATCCTTGATTTGAAGAGGCCAGATATATGACCTCTTTCCTCTCATCTCTTTGTTTTTCTCTTTTACTTTTCCATTCAGTTCAATCCAGCTGTTCCTGATAACAACGAGGACAGAAGTAATACAAGCCCTGAGGATCAGACATACTGCCTGGTCTACGTCATAGCAGCTGACAAGGTATCAATGATGAATCAAGATGTCTTCGAAAAGATTAAAGATATTAGACAGAAGGCCAGCACACTGGGTGAGTAAAACAGCAACACATTAAAATAGTCTGTTAAAATCTCCACATGATAAATGCAAGAAGACTCATTAATGTGTTTGGGTCCCGTAGTTTATTTGGATCATTCAACGTTTCTTCATGCCACACAAATCTAGCAAAATGACGTGGAATGCATAAAGACTTCAAGCAACATCACACAATGAATAACTATTTAAATTTATGTTCACATCCAACAGAAATTCCTCAGGCAATCATCATGACAAAGGTGGATGAAGAATGTCCTCTAGTCCGAAAAGATCTAAGAAAAGTCTACACTAGCAAGAAGATAAAAGAGAAGGTAATTATCGGTCCTCTCTGTTCTCTGTGGTGTCAGTCCTCTGGCTCTTGTTTGTAGTTTGGTTTAACAGTCTAGAACAGGGATGTCCAGACTCAGTGCTGCAGAGTTTAGCCTCAACACACCTGTCTGTAGGTGTCTAGTAAGAGCTTGATGAGCTGCTTCAGGTGTGTTTGATTGGGACTGGAGCTGAACTCTGCAGGACACCGGCCCTCCGGGACCGAGTCTGGACACCCAATAGATTTATAACA
>NW_015785380.1:0-1599 GCF_001515625.1 Sinocyclocheilus rhinocerous | reverse complement strand
AATGACAGAATTTTCATTTTTGGGTGAACTAACCCTTTAACCAAATCAGCATATTAGAATGATTTCTGAAAGATTGTGTGAAACTGAAGACTGGAGTAATGACTGTTGAAAATTCAGCTTTGCCATCATAGGAATAAATGGCATTACATTAAAATATTAAAATAGAAAACAGTTTTAAATTGTAGTTAAAATTTTATCAATATAAATTTTTTATTAATATTTATATCAAATATCACACATATTTCAATATTTCATATAACACATATTTAATTTTACTGTTTATATTTTTGATTAAAAAAATAAATAAATAAATATGGCCTTGGTAAACTTAAGTGACTTCTTACAAAAGCCTTAAAAAATTATTTCTAACCCCAAACTTTTGAGTGTATATCATCCCTATGATTCCTGCAGAAACATTACAACTGTCTTCCAACACAAATGTTATTATTTGTTACTAATACTACATTTAGCAAGTCCAATGTGAATTTACTGCAAGGTTAATCAAAAATGCTTTTAACCTAAAAATGCAGCACTGTGGCATTGTATTTCCATGACAACAGGCAGAGGACCATAAAAAAGCAAGCGCTACCTACAACAACTTCCCATCTTTCATTCACAGCTTGATTGAAAGATGCTTTTCCCCTAAGATAATCAGCTTGCCATTTTCCTCCTCTTTTCGTAAACGTGATTTTAACAACATGAAAATATCACAGTTGTTTCCAGAAACACTGGAATTAACTGTGATAATAACATTGATTTTAGCAGGCCACACATGCATATCGAATTGAGCAAAGAAAAATTATCCCCAAGCCACACACAGAGACGAACATTCCCGAAGATCTGTTAAACACAGACGGAATGCCAATGACACACTGGCTAATGGCTCAGGAATATGAAAGAGATGATTTTATTTGTGGCTCGCAGCCAATTCCATAAAAGAAACACTTTTTTCAACATGCATGTGCGCACAGACACGCCCCCTTCACCGGAGAAAAAGACCTATAGAAAGAAAAAAAAAGAGAAGGAGAAAACACAGAGACCCCGATTGAAAGAGGAAAAGACAAAGAGAACAGGAGTAGGAGAGAGAGACAGAGGGAAAAGGGAGAGAGAGGCACAAAGAGGGGGAGTAATCCTTGCTGTTCAGCCATTTTTGGAGCATTAAAAACTTGCAGAGTAAAATGGAACCCAAGAGTGCACACTCAAAAACACACATCAGCAAAACACACACAAGCACGATCCTACAGAGCTCTGACAAACGTTAACTACAGCTCACGCCAACGGCTGAGAGTGAGATAATGTCCAAGAAATGCCTGAACCAAAACACGTGCACTTACCCACACACACACACACACACACACACAAAATCTTTAAGAAGTTTGAGGACGTGATGATGTCACCAAGCAACAGTATGCTTACCCAGGCGAAACATGTGAACAACCTTTGACCTCTACACTTATCCCAGAGTCAGAACATTATCTGTCCCTGTGAGATCAGAAGGCTCACTGTCTAAAAATACCCGGAAATTAAGAAATTAAGTTTCCAGTGTAGCACAACATTGGACAAAAGAAAAGAACTACTCATTGAAATTCCAACAAAATT
>NW_015785379.1:0-1623 GCF_001515625.1 Sinocyclocheilus rhinocerous | reverse complement strand
GAGCTTCCAGAAGTACCTGTTTGGAGAGGATTTAGGATTAAGGAAAAGAGGTCTCCATGACAGTGCGCTCATAATAGGCTTTATTCTTCTCTAAAGCCAGTAATCATGTGAAATGCAACTCATGGGCCAATAATGAGTGTTGCAGCATATAAATCTTCCTGTAAACTCTCATAAATAAACACATTTTAATAATGTTTTTTTCTTTTTTCAAACATTTTTATCATTCAGAAATGTATGGATTATTTAATTTGGGATTATAATAATAATTATATAGGTGTTTTGTACATGCAGCATAAAGTTAAAATGCACATAATCTGTCTTTCTATTTCAGACTGCATTTCCATTCACCTACAGGGTGAAAGAGTCCGAAAGGACATATTATATAAGTTTAAATCATTTGACTTCCCTTATCTTTGATCATATGTTTCTGTGTTATTTTAAAGATTAAACATTTTTCACTGAACAGATTCCTTTGGCCTTTCTGTATTCTTGCCTTTAGGGCTTAACTAGATTAAAAGAGTGTAACAGAAACATTGTGACAAGTTTGTTAACTAGTAATCAGTGTGTTCTTAGAGCAGGATTACTAATCCATCCTTATCAAGGCTATTAGGCCAGCCACTGCACAAAGCCGCCATGCTAACAGGCTTTAGCATGTCTTAGTCTGCTGCGCAG
Organism: Sinocyclocheilus rhinocerous; assembly: GCF_001515625.1. Lineage (NCBI taxonomy): Eukaryota > Metazoa > Chordata > Actinopteri > Cypriniformes > Cyprinidae > Sinocyclocheilus > Sinocyclocheilus rhinocerous. The sequence goes on along the minus strand of NW_015785379.1, from coordinate 951 downwards.
CAGAGACAAGAAGAAGACACAACCATGTCTAAAAGACTCTGTCTACAATGGAGAGACACACTACCTGACTCCAACAGCTGCCCTTGGAACTCAGATAAGCTCTTTTTTGTCTTCTCATTCAACTTTGTGGCTTCAGCAAAGTTGACACAATTCCAAATCAGTCTAATTGTGTTCCTCATTTGACACTTGGAGTTTTCATTTTAGTAGTCTTTTTAAGAGATCATTTTGTTATTAATGCTCATTTCCTAGGTCTTTATTTAATTATGATTGTGAAGGTCATTGTCTTATAAATTAAGTAGTATAATTTTTGGTAGAGTTAATTTGTAAAATCAAAATGTGCAAAATCAACATTATTTAACATTTAGAAGAGTGGCAAAATGCCTGAAATTATAATTAAATAAGTCAACTGCAAAAATAATATATACTCCCGATATAATGATGCTTGTGGTTTCAGTTATTTTAGCTACTATGTATGAATTTGGATATTTGCTTTATACTTGCTATCCTATTTTATCCTTGCTATCCAATATAATGGATTATTACTGCTGAGTGAAGTATTTTGTATGCATTGGTAGGCAAGTATGCCAACATAAATTCCTAGTACATGTGAAATAAATTTACCTAACTGATTATGCATTGTAGTCTTCTACAATTAGTCACTCTGTTTGATTACTAGATTGTGATTTATCAGAATATAGGCTACTTGATATTGCATTTTATGTACATAATATACTTTAATGTAACCAATTATTTTTAGTAAAATACTTATTTATGTATTTAAATGTTTTTTCACATTTGAGATACAATCTTTTTTTTTTGTGGACGCCCTAAATGTTTAAAGTACAATTTCACAACAAAGAACATGAATTCAGTTTTAAAAATATACTTATTTTTATTTCATCCATATACAAACGTTTTAACGAAAACAAAGATACCCTTATAAGAGCAATG
>NW_015785378.1:0-1623 GCF_001515625.1 Sinocyclocheilus rhinocerous | reverse complement strand
GAGCTCAAACAGATGGCCAAAAGGAAATGTAGGGAAACAGCAGAAGAATTTGGTATAATGTTATCCTTTCCGCAGGCTTTGATCTATTTGTAAAAAGAAGTTCAGACCAAAAGCCAAAACAGGAAATAGAATCCTGACCTGAATTAAGATCTCAGCGGAACAGAGATCTGAGCTCAGTGTTTCCACGATACATAATGGCTCTTCAAAGCTTTTTTGAGTGTAAAACTGGTCCTGAATCAGTATTTGAACACCTTGTGCTTTATTATTGGAATTTCACATCTCATTCCTAAAGCCTTTTGTTCTTTCTGCTGGAAAACATGCTAAAGAACTCATATCTTGTTCAGTCTTTTCCTCTTTAATTGTTTGTTAAAGTGTGTTTTTCTTCTCAGGGGTATGTTAGCATGTAGCACACTGATGCCTCAACTTTCCGCTCACCCATTTATGTAGCTTATATAGTGACTTATATCATACAAAGCTGGGGAGAATAGTTGGTTTACTCACAAAGTTGGTTTTGTGGAACATATTTAATGTTTACACACAGTCTACTCTAGTTTTTTTTCGACAATCTACTGCCACAATCAAACCTCCCAAACAAAAAAACACTCCCAAACCTACATTCTCTGCATTTGCATTTACTATTCATTGTGATACGCGCTTCTTGCTTCACTCCTCCCACCCATTCATTAAATGATTCCACATGAATAAGCATGTATGTTTACGCACACATACACACACCATTCTCAGGACACAATTATGTTTTCACACAAACACACACATATACACATTCTGTAAAATGGAATCATTCCTCTCTGTACTTAATGATATGTATGAAGTTACTGTTGTTTACTTTCATAATCTAAATGAATAATTAAAAAATCTAATTTTTAATAAAGGATATTCAAAAACTGCTTTAATGATTGTTTCTTGTGTTTCTCAAGAGAGTCTCCATTTAGGCAAATATTGCATTTAAACAACATAAAAACCAACTGGCATTCTACAATTAAAATTAATTTAAATATATTTCTTCCTTTTTTTTTTCTTAAGTGTGCTGTGCTGGATTAATTGGCCAAATATAGTATAGTGTGTGCATACAACATACTGTAACTTTTGAAGAAGTCCAGTGGAACACCCCAGATATCCCAGCATGCCTTTGCATGTGGCAGTTTTGCATTAGCTAGCATAAGAGGCTGATGTAGAGAGCGTGAGAAAATGTTGTTCCTCTATAAATAGATACAGATGTTTGCTACACGAGTTGAATACTAATAAAATGGATAGATACAGTGTTCAAATAACAAACAATTTGACATACAGGACAAAAGTCTTTAATAGAGGGTCCATGACCCCTAGAGGGTCTGCCAATTATTATTTGATTTCAAACTACTTTTGTATAAATTATTCAATAAATAAATAAGCATAAACAATAATATATTAGTTAATTTCAAAGCTAATTAAGAAGCTAAAGTTCAGATAAAACATGTCCTCCAAAATAAAAAAGGTCCAAGTATTTGACTCCATGTTCAATCAGTGTCTCTATGACTTACTACTGAAATAATTAAGAGAAAAACTCATGAATAATGAACTTTAGTCACATTGTTTTAATTTATTTTAAATCTATCAGACTAG
>NW_015785377.1:0-1623 GCF_001515625.1 Sinocyclocheilus rhinocerous | reverse complement strand
GGTAATTACAGCAGCAAGGGGACGTGCAGGGATAAACACGTCCGGCGCGGGGTAGAGGCCAGCTGAGGACAGTCTCTTATTGAAACTGTCATTGAGACACGCGGAGGACACATCCACACCGGAGCAAGTGAATGACTCTGCAGAACACCAGCGGAAAATGTGCGGACATGCTGTCTCGCAAGCACTGCTCCGCACTTTTGTTTTAATAAAGCCCTCTAAATTCCCTGGTCTCTGGCAGTGCATGTCGAATACCAGAATTAATACAGTTCATGCTATTTTAAAAGCATTTTTGTTAGCATTTTTACTTCTGTATTTTACTCTAGCCTAAATCCCAAAGGAATATGCACATATAATATTGCACAAATGTTTTCTCTTTTGCTTTTTCGCCAGTATTATTGACAAAGACAGCGAAATGATAGGGTGCAGATAGCAAACGCTATGTCTTCAACCCCAATTTCTGTCATAATTTGCAACAAATCCTGAAGGATTGTAATAGAAATTCTCATATGATTGTAACATAACACAAAACAAACTTGATATTTTAGTTCCCAATACCCTGTTCCCAAAAGGACTGTCATAATTACCAACAGGATAAAAAAAAAAAACCTGTTGTAGGATAGCAAAAGATATTTAAAGAAAATCCTGACGGATTTTACAATTCCTACAGATTCTCTACAGACTTTCCTTTAACCATTCAGACATTAGACATAATTCCAATACAATAAAAGAAGGATTCTGATAATAAAATAAAAATAGTAAATTAAATAAATAGTACATTAAATTATTTTTAATTAAACGTTTACATTAAATTTATTTTATTTGAAATAAGGTTAAATTTAAACAAACACATAGTAAATTAAAATTAATTTAATAATTAGGTTTATTTTATTTGAAATTAAGTTAAATAAATACATATTTTTATTTGAAATTAAGTTAAATAAATACATTTTTTTATTTGTAATTAAGATAAATAAATATTTTTTTATTTGTAAATAAATAAATAAATTAATAAATAAATCTATCTGTCTGTGCAATTAATTCTGTGCACATTCTTTTAGGATTTTTAGGCTACATTTCCACTCCAAATTCTATGTCTGTTTGTTTTTCCTTTGTTTAATCACTCATTTAGCAAAGCCATTTCTAAATGACCGAAGCCCAGGAGGGCTCTGAATAACTTTGAGCATTTAATTATACCCCAAATGTATCTGTTAGCAACGAAGCTGCCACGTCCACTCACTGAAGAATTTTCCCCACACCACATCGATCCCTCTCACTCCCCGGGCTTATTGGATTTTTGTGACAGGTGCCAGCACTTGCAAAGGTCACATTTTAAACAAGTGCCGGAGTGAATACCTGACAGCCCACCTGTCTACGGATGCCAGATATTAGTCAGAGCCCATGTGGGAGGCCCTTTTCAATTGCCGCTGTGTGTTTTGGAGCTACTGTCTGTCTCAGTGATTCAGAGATCATTTTCATACTCTCTCAGGGTGTCACACAGACAAGCGTTCATGTAGGAAGTTGTCATGGCTGTCTGTACAGTGACATTATCTTGTTTCACCCTCTGTTTTGATGCCCGTCACTCACTGTCACTGATTATCATGCTTAACGCCATATAAGGCTCAA
>NW_015785376.1:0-1621 GCF_001515625.1 Sinocyclocheilus rhinocerous | reverse complement strand
GTGAGTTATTAACAGTTTAGTGAGATTTACCCATTTTGGAGTGAACAAACCAGAGACCATACATCTAGCAAGCTTTCTCAAAACTTGTTTGATACTCTTATTGTTTTTGGACAAGCATATATGTTAATAATCTGCTCAAAAGTCATCTACTGTCAATGCTGAGGGTTATTGCAGTCTCTTGCATTTAGATTCATATAAATAGCATAACCTTCACATGTACCTCTCAAAATGCTGTGCTACCTTTCATGATCCTAATTAAATGTCACTGAAGTATCCTTTGCTTTTCTGAAGTTCTTTGTAAATGACCATACCTATGACTCTGCTTCTTTGACAACTTTTGAGATTCTGTTTAATAAGGAAGGTAATCCACAAATCTACATGTGAGGTGTTCTTTTTTCCCCTCCGTGTTTCACTGGATTGTATAATTCGGACAATCAGTAGAGTACAGTGGTCTATGTCTATTCATGGCTCTCATTAAGCGTTGAGATGAGCCAGAAAGCCAAGGACTGTTCAACTGAGATGTCCTGCCTTGTGTGCTGTAATAATCAAGGCCTCTTTTCAAGATGGTTGAAAAAGGCTCAATTAAGGATCCTGATTAATGATCCAGGGTTTCTTGAGAGAGTAAACATGGCCTTTCTTTATTAGACATCAAAAGCCATATTTAACCTAATGATCAGTGGATATCAACAAGTTCATTGTTTCAACAGTGCTGAAAGATTGTGATTATCTTGAATCCTCTCAAGGAACATTTCTGTAATATTAGACGACTACAAATTTAAAGGACGGTCATCAATTGACCGTTCAAGATGAAGTAATTTAGGACACTGGCCTGCAGAAATGTCCAGCATTCCAAAAAAAAAAAAACTATATAACACAGCCAAAAAAGAGTGGGAATGGAAATGTACTGTTTTTCTGGCATGTTGTCACCCACCTCTCAGAAATCAATCGGACTATGACCTTCATGAATGACTCACTGACAGTGAGTAAAGAAGAAATGTAGAGGTGAGTGTTTAGTGCCAAGCAATTTAGATGTAAAGGAATTGTAAGCGATTTCTGCTAGACTTCAACCACATTTCCTCACTCCTAAACCCAGGCCTGCAAAGACATGTCAGCCAACCTTATGTCATCAAACACATTGCTTGATCAAATGCGTTTTTGATTAGCTAAGAAAATGTAGGCCACACCCCTGATTCTGTCCAAGAACTCTGTCTGTTAACATAACTATTAATTTCAATGGAAGTTGCTTGATTGGTGATAAATCTATAATAAAAAAAAAAAAAGACTGTTTTTTTCGAGTGCGAATCGTGGTTTCAATATATCAAGTTGCTTGACACCGGAAATCCTAGAAGTAAGCAAAGTCAAGTTCTAATTATGTAAATGTTTACTACAAAAAATATTACAATAATATTGCATTCAAATATTTGAGCTAATAAAATGATTATTTGCTTAAAATAAATAAGTAACATGCAAACACAAACTATAGAACAAAAGCCTACACTCATTCTTTATTTAAAATATTATTCTCAATTTCTTTTGACAATATTATTATTGTCTTCTACAATATTATGTTTTAAAATAAAATGTATTCCTGTGATGTCAAAGCTGAATTTTCAGCATCATT
>NW_015785375.1:0-1622 GCF_001515625.1 Sinocyclocheilus rhinocerous | reverse complement strand
TAATAATAATAATAATAAATATGGTTATTATTAATAAACCTAATGTTAAATAGGAAATTAGTTAAAACAGCATTCATTATTAAAACAACATTCATCATTAAATTAACATTCCAATTAAGACCTAATTTTGCATATTAAATTAATTCTAATTAAATTCTGATTCTGACTAAATGAATGAAGTGTATATTCTGCACACTGAACGCACAAGCCCACACTGAATGAGACGGTGGCAGCACTGGGCGAATCTGGCTGAAGTCTGCAATGCTTCTAACAGACGTTTTTAAATTGTCAGCGAGGCCAGCCACAGATGGTTTGGGCTTATGGGCAGACATTAAAGAGCAATTTTTTTCTTAGGGAATGCTCGGTTTTCCGTCTGTTGGCTCGCTGCTTGGTACACGCACAGACGTGTAATAGGGCTCCTTGCGCTGGCACATCATGCATGCTGATCGGCTTGCTCCTATAACAGTGGCCCTCACGCTCACTTTTTTTCCCAAGAAGCAGTTAACCCCAGTCACTTGGCCCTGAAATCTCTCTTCCTTTGAGCAGCTTGGATGTAAACCCTCGAGGCCTCACGTGCACTTTTCTGCTCGGCTAGTTAGCAAAAGTGCTTTATTGTTCAAACATTTCTAAAACGTCCATGCAAATGCTCATGTCATAAAGCAGCATGTGTTTTGTGTCACAATCAAGGTTGTTTCATACAGATGAGAGACAAAAACACCTCTACAGCAATACATTTAGTTGTAAAATGGATTGTAGGTCAGAGATAGTCTAATGAAAGAACAACACTGACCTCAAATCCACCCGTTTTGTCCGGGACTAAATCATACAGTACACCCTGTACTAGTGTTTAACCACTAGACTTATTAACATTTACCGGTTTTCCTTCCTAAAGTCATTCTCACTTGCAAAACTCGTGCCATATACACAGAAGAGCCAAGGAATAAAGTCAGACTGACCCTGAGAAAACTTTACAGTAGGCCTGTAGTCTGTGCTGATTTTTGTTTATAGGACCAAAGACCGTCTGGCAGTCAGAATTGAAAACTGATGTCACAGTGAAAGGCTTCTTTGTCTGAAAGTTGCCGACGTAGGATCCCGGACACAGAGTTTGGTCTGAGAGCATGTGTGTGTGACGCAACAGCTGAAATTGAATGTCTAGCCACAGCAGATGTCAGGAGTAAAGCAAAGGCAGGCCGGCTATAAATCAAACAAATTAGAGTCTACTTGTACGCTACATCAAGTCAGCGGTCCTCTGCCTCCTCACCACGCCAGAAGCAATGCAGATGTTTTTGTGATTGTTAATTGGTCTCATTACCCATTTAGCCTTTAATGTAAGGAGAAAATGTACAACAAGTTATAATGCCAACTAGATTATGAACACATAAGTATTGTTTCTTTGCCAGTAGTGTTACATAACACAATTAAATATAAACAGCCAGTGAAATATTAACTATCACGCTCTAGGTTAATTAATCACGATCAGTATGATCGTGTCTAGATTTGGTTGGAGCAACAGGCTTCATTTCACGAGTACGATCTTATTGGCTACTGAATGTGTATCAATAGTTCAACAGTCAGTCATGTGATTAGGTCACGCACTCCTCAAGTGACTTTAAAGTCAAAAT
>NW_015785374.1:0-1621 GCF_001515625.1 Sinocyclocheilus rhinocerous | reverse complement strand
TTATGAAGAAAATGAGAAAAATGCCCAACTGCACTCTCCCCTAATGCTAATAAGTGAATTTTGAGGGGTAACCGCAAAAATAAGAACCGAAAGAAAGAAGAAAAGATGTTATGAGAGATGTAGGAGGAGTTGAGAAGTATGAGAGAGTGGGAGGACTGAGGCTTTATTTGCTTTATGCTAATACGCACTGTCAAAACTCCCCAAGCACATTTAAAGCACACTGAGATTGAGATCATTTAGAAAGAAAGTAGAGGAGGAGAGGAAGTGAGAGGGTGGGGTCCAAAATAAGACTGATGATACACTGCAGGTGTGTTAAAATGCACCCACCCACACACACACAACACTAACTGATAGGACAGTTAGTGTCATTCTATATGCTGTGTATCCAAATACACTGTCTATTAAAAATCCACTCATAAAATAAATCTTAAAAATGTGCATCGTCACCCTCCACACAGGGTAGATTTGTTGACTGCACACTTTTCCCACGCACATTTCCCACATCACATGCCTTGTTTTCTTTTTCTCTCCCCAGCTGTCATAATTAATATGACCTTTATGGACTGTCAGCTTATTCAGGGTGATGTCAATCATCTTTTCCTATTAGTAGAACAACTCTATCAGATGCTGTCACCTTTCTTTTTTCTTTTCTTCTCTCTAGTTTGTTCCTTTTCTTCTCCTGCATCCAGGTTGTTCCAGCAGGCCTGTCCTTGTCTGGGCCTCTGGAGTCAGTTTGGAGTCATTGGACTGTGAACGCTGTATCTGAGTTCACCTCCACAGTCCCAGGATGCAAAATAGTCACTCACACACACACACTTGACAGATGGAATGAAACGGAATATGAAATGAAAGCGCTAATTGTCAGCGCTGCGCCTGTTCGTAGCGAACAGAAGCGGTCGTTTGCTCGATTGCTGCTTTACGCCAAGTTTTTAATCTCTGACAAATTAAAAAGGAAAGCAAAAAATAACAACAGATTATGTGCCAATTTCTCAAGCTTGTTAACAAGGACAATAAAGAACAAAGAAGAACATGAACGATGAGGGAAGCCTAATTGCGTCGGATCCACTTAGCGCTCGCAGGGAGACGAGCAGAACGGATACAGTAGCAGCTGCCAGCGTGTGAAAGATCAGCTGTGTGATGTATCAATCTGGCCACGGCTGAATTTCACCAACATATGTTAGAAGACACGGAATATAGAAGAAGTACCTGAACCTGACACACACCATTTTGACTCCTGTGGGACTAATGCACACACTTTCAAAGCGTTTGAGGAGTCTTCGGGAACATACGGAATTGGGAATGAACCTGTGCGTTACGCTCCAACACAAACACGTGGTCTCTGCTGCACTGAGTTTTCCGTCTCCTTGTGACACTTCCACACACTCAAGAGGTTCGAGCATAGATGGGGTTGTACTTCAAAGTCCCATCAGGCCTGACACTGGAGGCTCTCAGAGGCTGGAGAGGATCGCTTGCTCTTTACAGAGTCAGTTGAGTGCATGACACTCCGGTGGAGTCTGATGCTGGGGTTACATCATGAGATGCGACACCAAAGGGATGATGGGATGGAGGGGAGACAGATAAAGAAAGGAAGTGAGACCCGTAGTGACAGGGAAGGAAGAGA
>NW_015785373.1:0-1621 GCF_001515625.1 Sinocyclocheilus rhinocerous | reverse complement strand
TATAAATAAACATTTTAATAGCCATTTAATAGCCAATAAATATTTATTTATTTATTTCAGATCAATTTTCTCAGTTCATGTGAAATAAAGCAGTTAAACCCTGCATAAAGTGGATTGTTCCTGTAAAATCTTGACTTTAAAGTCACTTCCTAAATTTGGTTTTCACACTTTCAGAGAGACAACAGTTAAATGAAGCATGGAATGTCCAACAGGAAGTGACAGTGCGAATATTTGTCATTTTCTAGATGGAGGGAAATCGCCAAGTCATCACTGTGACATAGTGAGTCAGCAGCACGATGTCTGTCATCTGTCTGCAAAAATGAAAGAAAGTGTGAGATATTTTGCAACTTGTACAGTATGTATGTGTGTCTGCATGGGAATGTCGTGAGAGTGATCCAGACAGCCTGACCAGAGTCCAGACACAGAAGGGCAGAGGAATGGGAAGAGAGAAAGCATGAGTGTGTGTGTGTGTCTATGAGAGGGGGAATCCCTGTCTGTTTGTCTGGGGCTTTTCCTTAGAAAAGGAACTGCTGCAACTCCATAAACACACAAACACGTTCGTTGTTTCACCTCTGTTCAAGCACACGTGTACAATTGATGATTACATTTTGCCAGACATTCTCAAATTAAAACTAAATCTAGTTCACTAGTGAAACTAAAATTACTAACTCATCAGATGAATGAAAAGGCCACCTTCCCGAGTTCCCTACAGTTTATGAACTGTTCAAAGATACTAGATTACTATAGTTTAAAGGCTGCCCATCTAAAATACACACTTTGTGCACAGTAGCTTGAAAATTGGATGTTTGTGCTTGTGTCTATTTAGATTACAACTTCAAAGTCAACATGAAATCAAAACATCCTACAGTGAAAAACAAAGGTGTAGAAACAATTTTCAATCAGAAATTGCTAGTAAATTTCACAAACAATTAACAAGAACAACAAGTAAGTTGAAAAACTGAAACAGTATTTTCTTATCAAATGTAATCCAATAAACCATGTATTTATTTCAATAATGTATATTCCTGGTTTTATTGTAGGTGATTCATCCATGCATGTTTTTCCAAATAAAAGACTGTTGTTTATCCACGTAGTAATTTATATATGTTTATACATGTAATAATTTGCTTCACCAATTAAGCCCTTTAAATTTTCAACCTTTTTTCTCTCAAATGCAATACAACGTAAAAACGATTTTAATTAAATGTGTTACTTGCCATTTCTTTGTAATTGTTTGCTAAATTTACCTGTGATTTCTAAGTGAAAATTGTTTCTACATGTCCCCCCCATCAAATCAACATCTTTAAAATAAAATAAAGTCCTACATTTTCTTGATTAATATCCACTTACATTGTAAGAAAAAGAGCAGCTTGGACATTCTGCCTAACATCTACTTTTTGTGATTAATGGAGGAAGAAAATAACAAATTTGGCTATTCAGATTAATCCTTTTTTAAAATCTAATCTTCTATATGGCATTGATTTTAATTGGAGTGAACCACATATGCATTGAAATAAGCATCTGAAGTAATTATTTACTTCAAGAACTCTGAGCTGTTTCCTTTCACAAAGACCAACCCATCACCCAACGCAAGTCAATAAACCGCTTGTAAACAACTTCA
>NW_015785372.1:0-1617 GCF_001515625.1 Sinocyclocheilus rhinocerous | reverse complement strand
CAGGATGTTGTTTGAGCTCCATATCCTGTTTTTTCCCTTTTCCCAGCGAGCAACGACACTGCAGGTGCAACGTGGTGATCACCCCACCGCTCCAACCCCCCTCCTTTTTTCCATCTTCCGAACTCATCTCGCTCCGCCATGTGAATGCTCTTTATCTACAAAACACATACATCTTCTGCTATTTCTAGCACAAACTCACACTGAATCTGTACACAAGGCCTTTATGAGTGCGTGACGGTGACTAACCGTGAGTGGCCTTGGTTCTTGAAGCATTCTTCCCATTTTTTTTGTTTTTTGTTTTTTGCATAGCAGTATTATCATTAATGCAAACTAAATGAACATTTTTTTTAACTAAAATATAAATAAAATATAAATAACAACAAAAAATGATTTTAGCTTTTGATGCATGATGTGTATTATACAGTTGTAAACTTTTACATGTCTGCATTAACCTTGCTGCTGTTTTCTGGTCATTTTGACCTAGAGAGGATTTTCTTTTTCCAGAAAATGTTAGTTAATGTTATCGCATTGGGCTAAAAATTACACAGGGTATATCCACTTCCCAAAAATATTTGTACTTTTTTATGAATTGTTTAATCACCTTGTTACACTTGCGGTGTTCCTGGTCTGACCAGCCTACAAAAAATGCTTGTAAATTTCTTGTTATGCTATATTATTACCAAATATTGCTGGATTTATCATTCAAAAACTGAGGTGCACAAGCTCAGATCGAAGAGGCTTACTATGACCAATCAGTTCCAAAAAGAAATACAAAAAAAAATGTACTAATGTGAAAGAAAATGAGTTGATGAAAAGATTTTATCTGGTGATAATGTACTGTATGCATAATGCATAATTTAAAAGGCCAGTCATTTTTGATTGGGAACACCAAATAAGAAAAATATTTCCAGCACAGTTAAACTTGAAAAGGAAAAAAGAGAGCAACAACATTAAACTGTCCCGGGAAACCACATACTGTATCACATAGCATTTGATTTGGCAGCCCTAAAATAAAAACATAGCAGCCATAAAACTAAAATAACTAAATCATCTGCAACTACGGAATCTCTAAATAAAAACAAACAATTTTTTTTTTTACTTTACAGAACAAAAATGCAATAACACTGTTCCATTTAAAAACAATTTCAAATAAGTGTTGTGAGATGAATCCCATTTACAATTTTGAAATGATGAAATGGAATGAGAAAAAAAATGTAAAACTATATACAATTACTGATTTTATTATTTAGTTACTGAACATTGCAGAAAGAAAGAAAGAAAGAAAGAAAGAAAAAGAAAAAGAAAAGCATATATCATCTGTTGATCTCAAAGCTCCTGATAGGTCTGTTCTGAACGGTTAATACATTACTGCTAGAAATAATTTCTCTGTGGAGAAAACGAATGGGATTTTTACTTCCAGAAACCCACTGTTGCACTTTATTGGGTAGTGCATGCTGTTATATAGTCTAAAACGTAAATTAGTCATGCAAGTTTTTCCGTGACTGGTTGTTACCTTATGTAAGATCCTTATGTCACATATCTTTTGTGCAAATATTAAGAATAGCCACTGAGTTTTTTTTTTTTTTTTTTACAATGTCCCATAAGCATAAGTCTCAT
>NW_015785371.1:0-1621 GCF_001515625.1 Sinocyclocheilus rhinocerous | reverse complement strand
AACTATAACTAATAAATAAAAAATAATAAAAATAACAGAGATATTTAAGAAAATACAAAACACAACAAAATTGCAAAAACTTTAACTAAAATGAGTAAAAACAAAAAATATAAAAACAAAAATCTAATTCAAAATATTAATAAAAACTATAATAGAGATACTAAAAAAACACTGCTTTTACACAAGGTTAACTAAAACTAAAACCATAAAATAAACATTTTCATCATTTGAAATAAAATAAAACATTAACTGAAATAAAATAAAATATATGAAATACATAAAAGTATTTTATTTCATCTAATTGCCAAGGCAGCATTTCTTATTTTCATTTAGTTTAACTTGAATTACTAATATAATTAAAACGAAATAAACTAAGAAATCAAATTAATAAAAACTACAGACATTTAAGTAATAAAAATGGCAAAAATACAAAACAAAATTACTAAAAATTGAACTAAAATTAAAGTGAAATCATAAAAAATTAAAATAAAATATTAACAGAAACTATAATAGTATATCAGTGATATAATAGAACACAGCTTTAGACACAAATGACATACAGTAAAAGAACATACAGAGATATATGGATAGTTTATGAGAAATACTTGAGTTCATATTGAGATCTGTGAATTTCTGAATACAGACTTTGATGTCTCGGCACAGTTTTAGACATTGTTTCTCTGCTGAATCTCGAGGTTAAAGTCTTTTTCTGACATCTAACAAGAAGATTTTATTCTCCATCTGCTCTCCTTTAATCCCATTACTATCTGGGAGAAACTACTGAGACATTAAAGAGGCTTGATAGGGTTTGAACGCTCTCATACCGTAGTAAAACATTAAACTGCACAGACTCTTATCTGTTTCCAACCGCGGCTCATGGCGCTCTGATGGATTGTGAGTCGAGTGGAAATGGGTGTCAAAGGTGAGCGCGAATCTGACAAATACAGAAATACAGACAGCAGGTCAAGGACGGCCGGTAGTTCACGGTGAGAGCTGATTTATGGGTCTGAAATGGCAAAAATGGATGTTTTCTGAACATGCACTACTGTGGTAATTCCATGGTATTCTTTTATATGTTGAAGCGCGCAAACTCCACACATCAAAAGACACTGCTGTTGGTTTATTATCATAGAAGACATTTATTGAATGGCTTTATTCAATTAGAGCCCATCAAAGATTGAACAAACTCAAAAAACACATTGAATTAAATGTGAAACTTTGACGTAGAAAAACTTAAATTTTCTTGTAAAACATATTCCGATAATGTGTTTTATTTATAACTTCAAAAAATATTTTTCACAGTGTGGAAGCACTGTATTGCATCTGTTTAAAAAAAAAAGTTTGGTTTAAAAAATAAATAAACATATAAATCCAAATATATTTTATTTGTTTTGGTCACATAATTCGTCTGTCAAACAAAAATGCTTTTTGGAAACTCACTAAAAATTTAATTAAAAAAAATTCTCCCCTTAAACAACACACAAATATATGTACGTATATATGTATATCTGTTTTTAAAAAAAGTTTTGTTTAATAAATAAACGTATAGATGCAAATAAACATTCTATATTGGTCACATAAACACTGTTAATTCTGTAATATTTGTATGAGGAAACTAATG
>NW_015785370.1:0-1621 GCF_001515625.1 Sinocyclocheilus rhinocerous | reverse complement strand
CTGCCTGCTGTTATTGCATTTCATACTGTGTGTGTCAGTGTCAATGTTGTTTGGGAAGGCTGTGATGAATTCTGTCGCATAATGGATGCTGGGTCGCGTTTTTAGGAAGGACCTGTCAGAGCATTTGCTTTAGAGTGGGGGCGGACATGTGGCAAAGTCTGGTTGTGAATCACCTGACGGATGTTTTGACTGGAAAATCAAGCCTTGCAGGAGAGACAAGACTAGACAAGAGAAGTATAGGAGAAAATGAGGTTAGTTGAAGCTATTGAACAATCCCACTGTTAGTTAAAAAAAAAAAAAGACGCAGCCATTATGACCTTCTGTTTTTATTATGACCATTATCACCTGCTGTTTTTTAAATCATAGAATTAGAGTGAAATATTGGTGCAAATACCAGTAAATTGACTACTTCAAACCTTAGTAAATAATCCTGCATGATTAATTAAAATATTCTCTTTCCATAATTTTTGCAAACTCCTACAAACGCATATGCAATAAAGCTAGCCACACAAATAAATAAAATAGCCATGTCCATGCATTTTTATTGCAAATTGTTTACACTGCAGCGAGTATATAAGATATTCTGCTGCATGAATAGGCATACATAAATCCTATAGCACATATAGACAGGAGGAGCTTGGGGAGATGGAGGGTTTTAGAGGAACTCTGATAGCTCGAACACTGAACCAGACCATTTAAATATTGAGTAAGCAAGCTCATTGGCTGCAGAATCAGCAGATGCCAATCAGTTTATGCCGTGAAGTAAATGAGGTAATTGTGAGCAGGCTGCATGTAAAGGACCTATCAGACATCTCAAGACTGAACTAGATATGTCAGTTCGTTTCATTGAATAATTATATTTTATTTCAGCCTGAGATAGTAACACGTCCATTGAATGCACACTTCAGAATCAGTAGGTAATCCCAGTACTTTTCATCTACTGCGTTAGATATGGAATTTATATGGATATGATTTTTTTTTTTTTCCTTAGGTTTTTACAAAGGGACAACATGCACTGGCCAAGCACTGATTTTTTTTGTACAGTTAGATGTACAGTTTGTGTACATCTAGAGAGTCTTATATCAAGTTGTAAACTCACTTCTGCTAGTTAAAAACGCAAACAGTGATGTGTTTGTGTATAGCAGAATCACAGTAATGAAACATTCATTAATGTGATGATAAAAATGTAAGATTCCCATCTTCTTTTTTTAAGGCACGGATGTCATGAGCACTGTGAATAAAGCCAAGACAGACTGATTTTTAATTAACTGCATTTCACCTGTGCAAATGAGGCTGGTACCGAAGATGCTAATCTACCTAACAGCTTCCCTCCCCAGATCTTCATTTACTTCCTTTCTTTGATCTCTGTTATGATTCAAACTGAAGTCACTATGAAAAGACAGGTGCCAATAGAGGTGATTGAAAATGCTTAAACTCTTTTGATTCATGGCAACATGTACATATTTGTTTCTCAACGAATTCTATTCAGTCTTTATTTTTAAAGCCCCAAATTCTGTACTTCACATGATTTCACCCGCATCGCAGAACGGCATTTGCCACACTAAAAAAAAAATAAAAGTAAATAAAAAACAGAATTGGCTAATTTTCTCTCCTGGTCTAA
>NW_015785369.1:0-1620 GCF_001515625.1 Sinocyclocheilus rhinocerous | reverse complement strand
ATATAAATGTCTTTATAAGACATTTTTTATAAAGACATTTCGTAAGAATATAAAAATCTTTATTTTCTGTTTTGAAATTAACAAGTCCTTGCATAACAGTAGTGTTAAAAATTTGATGTATTGTGCCATTATGATTGCTTAAATCAATACAAATTCAAGGTGTATTTTTAATCATACCAGTGCTGTATAAAAGGGAATGCAAAAAAATAAAATAAATCAGTTTGAATGCTACAAATAAACTTTACATTACAACAAGCATTACAACATTAAAATATTCAGTATGATAAATGGATATTAATTTTGTCTTTTGTTAAAAATTACATTAAACACTTAAATTATTAGTGCTTTTAAATACATTCAAGTGAGCGATAGATGACAGTAAAGGTAATCTAAATGTCAAAATAGAGAAAATAAGCATAGATGTATAATATTAGCAGATATATATTCAATACCAAAAGATAAACAAAATTTTAAAACACCTATAATATAGGCCAATAACCAGCATAGTACCAATAAACAGTGCATCAATAAAAATGAAATAAATAAATAAATAACATAGAATAATAAAAAATAATAAAATAAAATAAACGTATTTTCATGCTAATTTGTCTTCAAGATATGCTTGTGGTCACAGACGCGACCCGCTTTCTTTTCCCCATCATAAGCTCTCAAATCAGTCATAATCCATACTAACAGATGTTTGCTGTTCTAATAGGGTAAAGACAGCTAAACCTAAACATGGTGTCTCCACAGCTCTTCTGTGTTCATCGCCTAATCTATTTAAATCCCATAAGTTTTAGCCGAATGCTTCATCATGGCCAACAAAGCCGCTTCTTTTAATTAGCAGGTTAATGCTCTTGCACTGTTTCCATGGTAAATGAACTATGATCAAACTTTAATATGCTCCTCAAGGTTGAACTCTCATACCACCTATGGGATTTATGGGACTGACAGAAGAAACATAGAAACCAGCCAGATTAGAAGCTTTACCTACTAACGAACAAAACAGCTTGTCGCTCTCTACATCAAAGTCCTAGAAACTACTCTAGCCTACTGTAAGGCATAGTAGAACAGTTGAAATGTTGAAAGCCTACTTATGCAAAAACATGCAGGCCAGGGGGAATGGAAGTAGGTTACAGTGGGTTTATAGAACAAGGCTTGTCTTGATTGTAGTCACTTGTGTATATTTGTCAAAGCAGGACAAAAGTCTCTCCAGGCAAATAATAATTGGCACTTATCTGGATACAGTTTAGACACAGTGTGACGAGAATAGCAATGAGATTTATATCACTTAATTGACACTGTTCTAGTTTTAAGTTATAATATATATTTAATTATATGTTTTAATATATTTTAAAAAGTAATTTATTCCTTTGATGGTAATTTTCAGCAGCCATTACTCACATGCCACATAATCCTTTAGAAATCCCAATATGTTGATTTGGTGATCAAGAAATATTTCTTATTATTATCAACTTTGAAAAAGATTGTGCTGCTTAACATTTTTCCCCGGTAACGCTGTACACAAAGCAGCACTGTGCTCACAGACGCTGCTTTATCAGGCATTACAGGTATGATGAAATGAAAATGAGACCAATCAGACCAATCACTGCAGATTAG
>NW_015785368.1:0-1621 GCF_001515625.1 Sinocyclocheilus rhinocerous | reverse complement strand
AAAAAAAAAAAATGTCAAGGTCTGACCTTTTGTGTTTCACAGAAGAAGAAAAAAACAATTCCTAACAGCATGATAGTGAATAAAGACTTTTAACTTTTTGGTGAACTATTCCTTATATGCATGTTCCTATGGTTCAAGGGTCTCCGTTTAAGCAGTTACAGATAGAATCTTTGAGTTCATTAGATCAACGAGAATCACTGAACTGGCACACAGGCATTTGAAACACCAGCAGGCAGATGGCACCCTATGTCAGCCAGATGAGGGGGCACCCATGTGGCAGTGATAGAGTTCATATTTAAGCCATTTTGTATTGGCTAATGACCAGTCATTTACAGCAGGGCATGTTAAGGCATTATGCTGAATGTGCCCATTTTGACCCTGATGCTATTTTGCAGCTGTTGGATCAAAACAGCTCTGTGCTGTACATCTGCTCAAATGGAAGACAAATGGATGAAAACCTGGAGTTATTTTTCTGTGTTGTAGAATATATTGATGAAACAAACAGCCTAATGCAGGTTGTGCAGTCTAAACATGCAGCACTGCCAACAGGTGTTATTTGTTCATTATCAGGTCCAGAAAAAACCTGAAAAAAGTCAATTTTCTGTTCTGATTTTCAGGGAAAATCTGCAGAATTGTAATGTGGAAGGTAGCTAACCATGGTGAAATGTATTAAATAAAGCAGAGATTATTCAAATTAAATTAGCCTAAAAGGTGGAGAATGTGTAGGGTTATGAGAATGATGGCTGTTCCAATTCTGCAAAATATCATTTTCATTTTATAAAACGGTTTTTAGCTCTGAAACCTAAGTGGTCGAGTTGTTTATTTTAAGCAGCTGTACACAAGATAAATCAATTAATTTTATATGTGTAAGTTGCTTGGCACTCTTAAACACCATGATTAGGCTTATTACTAATAGTAATTAACTATATTACTTAACGACTTCTTTAATGTGATTATTGTATTTACCTTTATCGTATTGCCATTACCGCCACATTATGTCTGACAACACCCTGATTTGTGTTAAAATCACTGTGATGTGGCTGCCTCTTATTTCTTTTCCCTACTTGTATACATGTATTATGCTAACAGTTTCTATACTTTAGTTAGTGGAATATGACATAACAACAGACAGTACATTTATAGCGTTTATTAATCTTGTTAATTCTTATTACTACGTGTTTTTTTTAGGTGTATAAACATTAGTAGTTTGAACAAGGTATTATGATGAATCAATAATTTAATTTATAAATTAAAGGGATAGTTCGCCCAAATATAACGGTATATCTTCTTTTTAGATCCACGGAAGATAGAAAGTCATACAGGTTTAGAACATGAGGGTGAGTAAATGATGACTGCATTTTAATTTTTGTGTCAACAAATACATTTACTAATGTTAACAAATTTAAGCTTCTTGTAAAGTGTCACCTTTGTTGTGTATAAAACTAGGGTTTGATGGCTCTGTATGATTGACTTGCTCAGAACATGTAGTGAGGGAACAGGCAGTGCATTTCCTGTTCAATCATAAGTGCAGGTTTAGACTTGCTCAAGATCTGCCTCAGGCTAATTTCTTATGTGCTCTGGGTTAGAGAACAGAGCAGCCACACAGCAACTGAAGTTAATT
>NW_015785367.1:0-1620 GCF_001515625.1 Sinocyclocheilus rhinocerous | reverse complement strand
TTGAGCCAGCGGCGGAACAAAAAGAAAAGGGAAAAAAAGACTCTCCGCCCGGCCCTCCTTCGGGGGAAGGAGCGGCGCTGTCCTCACCACCTCATGAAGAGCAGTCTCTCACATCTTTCATACATTTTTATTTCAGTTTTAGTTATTTTAGTACATTAAGTTAAAATGAAAATGAGATGCTGCTTTGGCAACTAGCTAAAATAAAAATCTATTAAAGTTGATTTGCGAATTAACGAAAACATTTTTTATAGATTTAGTTAAAACCCTGGTGCAGCTGACCTCAATACTACTGACATGAATCAAACCCATACAATGCCTGCTCTGATTTCATGAAGTCTTTAACAGTAGTTGCATATTTCGCAAGCGAGTGCATCCTGCAAACGTATCTGTCATTGCCGTTTGGTGTACTGTGTTATTATTACGCGTCCTGGAATGGGATTGTGCAATGGAGAAAGATAAGCCGTGCGGGCCTCAATACTCCTCTATGGGACGGACTGAAGCGTGAGTTAAAGGTGCAGAAATGCAGAATGACTCGAGATTATCAAATGGCTGAGAAACGCAGAGATCAGCAAAGAAACGGCACATGCATTTATTACTCCCACCTCAATCTGAAAATGCACTGTGAAGCACAAAAGTGCCTCTCAAGGTGGTACAAAAGCAAAGCTCAGCAGACATTTCTTCATGAAAGAATACGGGAATGTCATTATTCCACGGTAAAATACAAAAACGCTATAAAACACTGAGTTTAACACAAAATCTTCAGTCCTGTTGAGATTCTGGAGTCTTTATTTGATGGTTTTGCTGATGTTGCTGTATCCGGCTCCCATACACGTCATCAGGACCTTCTCTCCTCCTTTCTGTTCATCTTCTCCGGGTTTCTGTTGCTCGATCTTGAACATGATCTGAAAGAAGTCTCGGATGTGTCTCAGGAACTCGATTCTGCATGGAAAACAGAGTTAGAAGATGGTTTCAACAAGAACAAATCACTGCTAAAACAGTCATTACCACAGTATATGACCAAAAAACATGGTATTACCATGGTACATGTTAAGACAGCATGGTAGTAGTAGGGTTCTCTCTGATACTTCCTTGCAGAGAACAAAACCTTCCTAAACAAGGGGTTTGCGAGTTGATTTAAAGCTAATTAAATAAATCACAAAAATATAAACGAAATAAATTAAAAATAAAATGTAAATAAATTATTAAATCAAATAAATAATTAAAAATAATGAACTATATAAAAATTAAATAAATAATTAAAAATATAAAATAAATAAAAATAATTCGAAACACAATTAAACACTTACTGAAAAAGCGAAAATATTTTATTTGTGTACCTGCATGTCATGTGACAATTAACCAACATCAGAGAACCGTTAAGGCTCTCTTACAAAAAACAGGGTTAATATAAAGTAAAAATCTAAAAAAAAATACAAAAAACAGGGTTATAATATAAAGTAAAATTCTAATAAAAACATGCAGAAAAACAGGGTTAATATAAAGTAACATTCTAAAAAAATACACAAAAACAGGGTTAATATATAGTAAAATTCTAAAAAAACAAAAACAAAAAACGGTTAATGAAGTAAAATTCTATTTAAAAAATACAAAAACAGGGTT
>NW_015785366.1:0-1620 GCF_001515625.1 Sinocyclocheilus rhinocerous | reverse complement strand
GCATTTGTGGTAAAACAGCCATGAATGGCACCCTTTAGAATTAGACCAGGTTAATATATTGTGATCCCACAATTAGCCCACGATTGTTAAGATCTGTTTAATTCGGTGGGGTCCATTAAGCGGAATGGGAAAGGTCCTATCTATTTTTCTTCCCTTCTTACTCAGACCATTTCTCTTTAAAGGCAATCGATGGCTGCGGACACGGCTCCAAAGGTTGCTTGGAAAATCCAGCCACTCTGGCTCTGGGCTGGATGTACTGTGCTAGTGTTGGTTACACTCTGAATTATGTGCCTGAATGGAGGACAAAGGTTATTGGGTTTGTTTAGTAGAATACCGAGAGATAACCAATGTTGAAAGAGGAGTGCCGTATTTGGCAGAACTTTTGATTGCTGTATAAACCCTGGAGTACCTTCTGTCATGCTAGATAAAGTCTGACTGTGAGTTCACACTTGTAACGAGTAGTTTTACTAGCCGTTAGTCCTTATTTGGGTGCATGCTGATACTGTGAAAAAAAAGGAAAATCACCAAATGAATAAAATCTTTCCTCTACAAATCAAATGATGAGCATCTATGGGAAGTCATCCTAAATAACCAATATTATAATTAGCATGAAGGAAATGCTTATTGTTGTTGCCCTCTGTTTTAGTGGCTGCCTGGGTTTTTATGAAGTTGCAGAAGAAAAATTGAGGGGGGAAACAGCAAAAGCACAGCTCATAGAAAGGGCATTATTAGCCAACTATTAAACAGCAGGTTAAGTCACAGGCTATGGTTTCTTTCTAGCCGCTTTACATCAGAACTCGGGTGTCCCTGCAAATTAGGAAACATGTCCCAAGGAGGGCATTATGAACTCAGTGAAGCCGGGCTTAGCATTTTCCTCCCTGTCAGTGGCTAATCAAACGTTAGCACTATCAGTACTGAAATCTCTTAAATGGAGTGAGATAAGTAAAATGGCCTTGTTTTGATGTCTCAAAAGCAGCTCCCGTGAGCATATGAACATGATGGTGTGTAATCGAGAGAAACTATTAATAGAAAAGGAATCAATCGGGGTGATCGTTGCACATGGGACTGGAGGCTAAGCAATGCAACACTTCTATCTAAAGAGGACAGTCCCCCTGCAGCCACCACGATCGTGCCCGCATGCTATCAGCAAGCGATACTAATCCTGTGGTGTGCATAAAAGGATTTGTTCTTGTTGGCCTGCATGCACCACGTCCCCCAGCAATTTTGGTGTTTATCTTCTGCAATTGCTAAGTCCCATGGGTTTTGGTGCTGGAACTTCCAGTCCCTGCGACTTTTCCACAGCCACCGCTCCATAGATACTGCCCCTCCTGCGTTACCATCTGCAGAAGAGACAGAGACGGGAACATCAAAGAGTTTAGCGTTTAGCATTTGATTCTGTAATCACACTTCATATGCTCAAAAAATTGCATCTATTTCAGTTCACAATAAGGCTCCTTATCTATGGATTGCCAGCTTGAATTTGGTTGATGAGCCATTTGAGACATCTGAGTTAGGGATTGGAAGAACTTAACTTCCCTCTTATTGTTTCTTACCTCTTTGTCGCTACTTCCCTGGGTAGTTGCTGTGTGTCAGCTCAGTTAATGGGTTTCTTAGGGGAGA
>NW_015785365.1:0-1620 GCF_001515625.1 Sinocyclocheilus rhinocerous | reverse complement strand
TCTGTACGTAATCTTCTGCAGAGTTCTGTTTGTGCAGATTCCACGTGGGCCTGCTAATGACTCATGAACCTCGGAGCTGTGTCTTTGAAAAGGGGAAATATATCTCATGGTTTTTAAATCATGTAGCATCACTAGAATTATTTACGTTTATGTAAGATGTGCATTATGCATTCCAAAAGTCTGGAAGCTTGAAGCAGCATATAAGCAATGTTTCTCAATGTTTATCAGTCAGTTGAAACAGCAGTTCAAAGATCAAAATACCTCTTCAAAATCTATCACAACATCTTATATAAAAGTAAATAAAAGAACTTCCCTGAGGATGACACAACATATTTATACAGTCTACAGATCATGTCAGAACTCAGCACAAGGTTGAAGCACTTTACAGCAACACACATAATCTTACACCGCTTTAATGCATTCATTACGCTGAATGTCTTCTGCACGGTTGAGCAATGCAATTGAATGATTTTTATTTTTCCTTTTTGAAAGGGTGACTACATCGTTTTTATGTCATCCAAAACAAAATGTGGCCACAATGTGACAGCAATTTCTTTTTTATTTTGTCAAACACGATGGACAAAAGGCTTTTTTTTCAGGAACCAGTAGCTTTCTTTATTCTAAAGTGTTTTTAGCTATCAGTATCAGCATTTAGTTCTATATAAATAGTTCTAATTTGTTGTATTTTATTAAAGAACGGTTTCAGAAGGCTTGAGGATCCCTGTCATCATATGACACCTGTTGAAATCAGTATTTTTATGTATGTCATAATATACTGACAGCAGTGTGGGGGAAGCATCATGTTAAAACAAGTGTTTGCAGTTAGAGATGGCACATTATTAGCAGTATGTATGTATGTTAAATGATAAAAGGAATATTCCAAATTGATAATATTATATATGCATTAATGAAGACTCAAACACCCACCCTATACTGTGTAAGGTTTCAACTGTCTGTCATTCAGTTTTAAAATCATTGTGGTGCATTTTACAGTCAACATGTCATTCTCCAAACCAAAAAAAAGTCCAAATAACAAGTACTTGCAAGTACTTGCTCATGCAAGCGAATACAGCTACAGTAGTGTTCAACCAATGTGTTTATTATGCAACCACACAAGGCTGTAGTGAAGAAGTTCAATATGAAGAGGCAATGTGCAGCTCTGGCATTAGTCTGATTTAGTCTCTTCTCATATATGAACCAGTTTTGAAAGCACTTTTTGGTTGATTTTGTAATAGCTTCTCAGGTTTAACTGTATTTTTGGACTGAACCCTACAGTAGCAGTGTTCATGTCTTTATTCAGCTTTATTCAGTAGGTCATTCCCATGAATCACTGATTATCATCAATATCATCCATTATTATGCAATTATTTAAAAATGTGCTTTTATGAGATGTATTATTCTTCAAATTGAATCATTCCTGAAGCTAATGAGGAATAGATAAGTGAGGAGTGCACTGGAAGACAATGAGTTCAGTTCAATTTAAAATAATTATCTTAATGAATATGTCGTGAATTGCATTTAGTATCATGAGAATTACTTCTGGTGATCCATATCAAAAAGCACACACACTTAACGTTGCATCACACTGCACCTTTGCAAAAGTATGAGAAGTTTTACTGT
>NW_015785364.1:0-1619 GCF_001515625.1 Sinocyclocheilus rhinocerous | reverse complement strand
AAGGTAACATTTGCCAGGTATTTACATTTTTATACATATTGTAAATAAATGTAAAAGAAGGATAAAAAGGATGCTTCATAATTTTCCATTTTATTTATCTGTAGTTATGATGAAATGTCTATTGAACTACAGCCAAATAATAACATTAATAATAATAACAGCATTCAAAGTAATTAACATTATATTATAGCATATGTTACAACTTACATAGAAAATGCAATTAGAAAATGTAAAATAAATAAATTAGCAAATTATAAATGTATAAAGAGGGATTTATTGTTGCAACCTGGCAACCTCGTGACCTTGCAGGCAAGTTCGAGCTTTCCCTTGTCACGTGACCTGCCAGGCTGCCAGCTTGGACATGAATAACCGCCACAGGTTCGCGGAGGAGGAATTCCAGGTGAGACACCTGGCAACCCGTGACCTCTCGCCTGATCAGAAGAAGGTAGAAACCTGATCCAACTGCTGCGGTCGGTAAACACGAGCTGACATCGGGTTAACTGAACCAACTCAACCCACAACAGCGCCATGAGAGGGCTCTGGATTAGGACATATTAGTGCAAGGACATTTCGGATGTTTTCTTTATTTCATCTCGTCTGGTTTTGAGAGTTTGTGGACTTGACAGAGTTTGACTGACAGCCGCGAGGTTAACCTGAGGGAGCTGCGTTTAAAACTCTTCCCGGACTCAAACAAAGTTTTATGGAGGGAATTTATTAATACAGCCACACAGGTAACGCGTTTTAAGTTTTTAGTAATGTCGTGATTAATAATAAACGGAGGTGTTTTGATGTTTTGAGTTGGTGTTAATAATTAGCCGCTAAATGCTAATAGCTCAACAACCTGTTGCTCTGTTTCAAAACATCACCAGCAAACAAGGAAATCGTGACAATAAACAGTTTAAAAGAGAATGTAAACACCCTGATATACACAGCAATTTTTTTTAAACCGCCTAAATAATATATATGTGTAAATTAAGTTGTCATATAATTTAGTTAATTATAAAGTGACTCGTTTTGAATCAGGTTAGCATTCGCTCAATGATTCACCTTTCCAACATGTCAGCATCAACACTGATTTATAGTCTGCATGTAGACTGAGCAAAAATTCATTGCATTCCCCACATGGTTTCTGTTGTCCCGGGCAAGTTTCAACAGGTAGACACCCACAGAAAGAGCAACCTCAGGGTTTGTTTTCTGCTGGAGGCACATTGAACCCACATAAAGCAGGACCTGGGATACCGTGGTACTGTCCTGACTGACAGTTCAGGGAAGGTACGAGTTGCATTACATTTATGCAAATCCTGTGGAACTGAATGCAGTGTGGCTTTGTTGCTGGCGGTGTCCATCTGAATGCTCAGTGGACTCACACTGGGTTAATCATAAATCAAAATGTGTCCTGTTGCAGTGATTTTATTCAAGAAATGGCCTAGTTCAAGCTTGACTGTGTCCCATTTAACCTCCATTCATCCTGTCAGTGCATCTAACAATGAATGAAGGATTGTTTAGTTCAGGTCCGAGCTCTTGATGCTCTTTAGGATGCTGAAGTGCACCGTGAGCGTCCTGAAACCGCTGTCGTGATGTCAAGTCAAGTCAAGTTTATTTGTACAGCGCTTTTCACG
>NW_015785363.1:0-1604 GCF_001515625.1 Sinocyclocheilus rhinocerous | reverse complement strand
CATATTAGAAAGATTTCTGAAGGATCGTGTGACACTGAAGACTGGGGTAAAGATGCTGAAAATTCAGCTTTTCATCACTGGAATAAATTACATTTTAAAATGTATTACAATAGAAAACAGTCGTTTTAAATTGAAAAAAATATTATAAAATTTTTATATTTTTTAACTGTATTTTTAATCAAATAAATGAAGCCTTAATCATAATAAAAGTCCGAAAACATTCAAAAAAATCGTAGACACCAAATTTTTGAATGGTAGTTTATGTTGCTTGCTAAAAATACTTTTAAATTGCCTATATTTTCCCCACATAATAAAGTAGTTATGGCATCTACCAGCAGGGGCAAACCAACAAAACCTTGACTCCTAAATTTAACCCTATTTCCACAAGTCAAGCCATTTTTAGTCATTTAGAGCTCAATTTGAATAAAGCACTAATCTAAGACAGTCGGGGTCCTGAAGCACCCCGAAGCGTCGCCGCTCAGCATTTGTTTGTAAACACTAATTTAGTCTATTCTGGTCACTAAATGCAGTCTCATCACAATGATGCGATATCACATTTGGACGAGGCGCTGAGAGGATTTATATTATATATATTATTAAGAGTGTTTTGTGGCGAGCGTGTTTAATGTTGCTAAAGAAGCTCGAATCTGTGCTAGTAGGGGAACATATTTCTCATTAACTTTAGCTGCTGGAGTGGTTGTTTTCCTGAGTAACTCATTCATCAAACAACAACAGGCTTTCAGGTCTGCTGTGTCTACATGAATCCTATTTCCCAGAGGGACAAAAATCTCATGTTCTCCAAATGCAACTAATCTGCAGAGGCATGGAGGTCTGGAGGTCATCCATATACAACGTACAGCAGCGGTTGGTCTGCGGGTTACGTGTCGTTTGTATATAATATATATCCCATAATACCACATGCTTGCTCAATCTTTGAACCTTCTCTAATTCATTCAAAGCTGTCATACTATATATTTAGCCATCAAGGGTGATATTACCGCAAATTACCGCCATCATATCTCAAAACAGAAAGGCCAAGAATGGGGTCTAAAGACCAAAATATTCTCTGAGCAAGTAAGTGAATGAAAATAGTTATTTCTTCACAGACTCGATCTCATACGTCATTTGAAATGTGGCAAACCATATTTCATAATGCAGGGTTATTATAGTTAAAACTAAAGCAATTAAATAAATAAAATGTTACCTGAAATGTTAACTGAAGAAAAAAAACGTAATATATAACTACTAAAAATAACAAAAATACACAACAAAATTACTTTAAAATGAAAACAAAAAAAACATAAAAATGAAAACTGATTCAAAATATTAATAAAAAACTATAATAGTATCTCAATTATTCTAAAATAACACTGAACTCCAGTGGGTTCTTCTTCAACTATGTGCACTTTTAATTGCTTAATATATATTTAAATATATTTATTTAATTGCTTAAAAATGTATTAATATATTATTATTAAGGTAACACTTTATATTAAGTTTTTTCTGTTAACATGAACTAACAATGAACAATAGTTCTACTACATTTACAGCATAATGCCTACAGCATTTAAAGGGGTCATATGATGCTGCTAAAAAGAACATTA
>NW_015785362.1:0-1617 GCF_001515625.1 Sinocyclocheilus rhinocerous | reverse complement strand
TTGCTTAATTTGCAACTTTACAGCTCAAATTATTGTCTGTGGTCATTGACAGAATACATTGTATTGAACCCAGAACATTCTTCAAAACTATATAAAGTACACAAAAAGAAAACTGAAGCCAAGTTTAAATTAAATCTTTTTAATTCGATAACATGTTTTGAATGAACAATTTATTAACATTTCTACACAATACATAAGGATTACAGTGCAACCACTGGCACACTGTCTCTCGTCTGGTCAGAAGCACGTAGATGGTGAATATGATATTAATAGGACAGCGATGGCCCCTCTTTACCAGTTCCAGAAGAACAAGCGGCTGCCGTGCTTGGATGGCTGTAGCTCAGCCTGAATTGGAGTATTGGGCTCAGGTCTTGGTCTTGAAAGGTAGGGGTTTTCAGGCAAGGGCCGAGAGGTTGCCACCTTGGTCACCTGTCAAAGGTGAGGTCAAACGTTTAAAGTACAGGATATGGACCAGGAGACTAAACAGACATCGAAACCGCTTCGAATATAAATTGGTTGATTTTAAAATAACAAAGCAACGGATATATTGACCCACTTTGGACAGGTCTCCCAGCTCTGGCCTCTCCCAGCCCAGCTTCTCCAGCACACAGTTATCAAACTCCTTCTGCTGCTTGCGGCAATGGCGCAGCTCAGCCAGGTTAGAGTAATCCAGACAGGTCCAGTACTCTGTGAAGGACTCGGCACAGTTCCCCTTTATCTGCCTGAGGGTCAAGCAATATATGTAAAAAAATAAAATAAATTAATTACATGCTAACAGTGGGGTTTACACTGTGTCCTAACCAGCCATAATGAATCATGGCATACCTGAAAAGCAAAGTAAAACACATACCTGATATCCACATGACACGATGCTTCTTTAGACAGCAACTTTTTTTGTTGTTGTTCTTGTTGCATTTGTTGTAAAATATCATGAAAATGATTCCTGCTTTTATAACTGGTTTTGTAAATGTTTTTAACCCTCAAAATGTGTTGTGGTCATTTTTGACCAGGAGAGGGTTTTCATTTTCCCGAAAATGCCAGTTAAATGGATAGTTCACCCAAAAATAAAAATGTAGTCATCATTTGCTCACCTTCCACCTTGTTCCAAATCTGTATGAGTTTCTTTCTTCTGTTGTACACAAAAGAAGATATTTTGAAGAATGTTGGTAACCAAATATTTGCTGGTCACAATTGACTTCCATAGTATTTTTTTCCCCCATACAGTCTTCAAAGTATCTTTGGTGTTCAACAGAAGAAAGAAACTCATACAAGTTCGGAACAACATGAGGTGAATAAATATTGACAAAATGTTTTGGGTGAACAATCACTTTAAATGTTATCGCATTGGTCTAAAACTTAATGACTCTGTTCACACAGGGTACAACAACTTCCCAACTTTTTTGATATTTTTTAGAACTTCCCCCCACATTGTTATACTTCCCAGTGTTCCTGTTAAAAAATAACCCACCTACACAAATTGCTTATAAATTTCTCATTATACTATATTATTACCGAATATTGGATTCATTTTTTCCCCTTTCAATTACAGGTTTTGCACAGGTTTTGTATTTATTTTTGGAACTGATTGATCATAGGCCTCATTGATCTGAGCTTATG
>NW_015785361.1:0-1619 GCF_001515625.1 Sinocyclocheilus rhinocerous | reverse complement strand
TGGAGAAGCAGGGATGGAGAAAAGGGGATTATTGGCTTGCAGAGATGCGTTAGATGTAGGGGATCTGTGAGAAGTGTTGCAAAGAACTGCTGTTTCCACACAGATTCTGAACTGCTCATGAACTCTTCACAAAAGCACCTGCGTCCATCTGAATGGGTGTCAAAGTCCACTGGATGAGATTTGTTTCCCACACACACATATATATATCCGTACGCACACGGACACACAGTGGGGTACAGAAGTCTGAGACCACACTGAGAGTAATCTGAGAGTGTATACCTGTAAATAAACATAAAGGTTACGGGATAAAAAAAAAAAAAACATTGACACGAAATGTAAATCTCTGCATTATTATTAGGTTACTAATCAATTAAGCAAATTTGTGACATTGATTTTGTGAACTCTGTGTAAAGTTGACCAAGTGTTCTTGCTTCCATTGAAGCACAACATGCTCTTTGGATAATCTCAGATCAACTAATTCTCAAATTGGCATTTCCAATTCTCAGTTTTTTTTTTCTCAATTAATTTTTTTTATTTAAATAAATTCAAAAGTCAAATTTTTATTTGTATTATTAAATGTTTGTTAAAATATTATTTTTAAAAAATTATGTTTTACTTTTCAAATACATTTGACTTTTTTCCATCATAGGCACTTCAGCTGAAAAATGTTGCCATACATCACAACTGATTCTTGCCATTTCGATAAAACCTTATCTGTGTTAGACAATAATTTTACCTAGCTGAAAAGCAGAATTCGGAACCAAATGTCACAGAAATAAAATGTTTAAGTTTTCAAGACATAAAAATATATGTACAATAATAAACAACAGTAACATATAGTGACAACGCAGCAATGGCCCTGACGGTTCCATCAGCGGGCCATCTTTATCTTTAAGCCCTGATTTCTCAATTCAACTTATTATTTAAATTGTTATTTATTTGTTTTTTATCATTTTAAAATATATATATTTTTACCACAGTAATAAAGTAAATAAAAAAAGAATACTTTTCTGTTCATGAGTGCTCACAGACTTTTTAACCCCATTGCATACACAAATACAGAGAATGCACCTTCTCAATAACAAGTTTTCTTTCATCAAGAACTGTGCAAATACAGCTTTGAAAACATTGTGTACAGCGTGCTGATATAGGTGACACCTCAAAGTGACTACAGTAAAATAACACCACAATGCCTTTTACTTTCTTTTTTGGCAAGAGAGAAAATTCACAGAGCATGCCAGCAGGAAGCCAGACATCTGCTTTCAAATGAACATGCTCCACACACGGGGAGGGTGAGATGAGTGTCGTGTTCTCAAATAGGGAAGATAGAGTGATTTGTGTGTATGTGTTTATGTGTGTGTGAGGGAGATAGAGTGAGGTGGAGGGTGTCTGGGAGGTTGTGGGGTGTTAGCAGAGCTGCGATGTTGCCAGTCACAGTGAGGGGGTAGTGTGTGTGTGTGAACTGTAATGGATAATGTAAAAGCAGATGGGTATCTCCTGGGAGACCGAGAGAAATTCAAACAGATGGTCCTATTGCTTCTTATTTATGTGTTGCTGGGGACACACACACACAGACACTTATACACAGACTCTAACCATATGATGGATCATTATAGAGT
>NW_015785360.1:0-1618 GCF_001515625.1 Sinocyclocheilus rhinocerous | reverse complement strand
TTGATATTAGATCATACTGAAGTAAGTTTCCCTGGGCTTTCTCCTACAGAGATCATGAGGAATCCGGTGAACCTGGAGAATCGTTGCTGGAGCCAACTCAGTACTTCAGCCGACAACAATACGTACTGTGTTGGAGCTCTGTGAGATAGTGGGCAGGGATGAATTGTGCTCATTCAATGGGCGTCTGAATGAATGTGTGCACTGCATGGCTTTCACTGCATTATTTACATTCCTGGACCACATGGAAATTCTTCAGCATTATATACTGACTGAGAGCTCTGTTTGGTTCGGGAGGGAGAGAGAGGAGGCGGGAAAGAGGAGGTTGTGCACCGGTGTCGGACTAAATATGTGTACCATGTCATTCAAAGTTAAGTCCCAGCTGCCTTATGGGAAAATTAAGTTTGTGTGTTTGCATCGGCTTCATCGCATGGAGCTGAATGGCCTTCAGCATTGCAGGATGAGCATGTTTGTTTTGCAACAGATGTTGTGCAGTTGTGTCCGTCTGGCCTTATTCTTGCTCACTTGCCATGTCTTTTTTTGAAAGAAACTGAAAGTTCATGTTCGCAATGTTGCTTTAAGATGAAAGGGTGAGATAGAGGGAGAACGCACTGCCAGATGTTAGTTGCAATTAGTATTAAAAATAAACCTTTTTTTCTTTGTTCTTTGTTGGCAAGGCATTGCATCAGTGTGTTTTGCAACTGCTGGTTTGTTTCTTTTTTATTTGTGTTCCTTCGGGACACCGTTTTTGAAATTTGAATTCATAACTTTTTAGGCATTTATTATTTGCTACCACTGTGGGATTAGCATAAAAAGTGTTGTTAAACACACACACACACATACACACAGTTATACATGGTTAAATTGTTTTTATTCACTTACCAAAGTACCAAACATTATCTCACACACACACTTATTTATTTATGCATGTTTATATGTAATTTACTTTAATAATCACACACACACACACATATATATATATTTATATGTGTGTGTAATTTTTATATGTATGCAATTTAAAAATATAATTTTAATTATTTTTCTATTTATTATTATTTTTACTATTAATTTTAATTTTAAAATTTACTTGTAGTTTTAATTGTTTAAAAACATTTTATTATTATTATTTTTAAATAATAATAAAAATGTGTATTATTTATTGTTTTAATTTTCCTTGAAACTTGTTTTACAGCTCCTGGTTTGTCTCCTTACTTTTAATCTTTTTTTTCAGTTTATTATTCATTACCACACTTAAAAAATAGTACTATGGGTTTTGCATAAAAATAAGCCATGGTTATTTTATTCTACCATGACGTTAATACCAAGGCAATTCGAATTTATTTGTATAGCGCTTTTCACAGTACACAGTACTTCAAAGCAGCTTTACAAAAAAATCTGGTTAATTTTATTCATATTTATTAATCAAAATTGATCAGTTTATTAGTTATTAATATTTCAACACGACGTCTTTGAAGTACCTCACAGTAAAGTTTTTCAATGTTCCATAGTATATGAATTTGGTATTAGTTTACATTTTTGCATTGATAAGTCACATACAGGCCACTTTCCCGCTGTTAGCTGTACTACTAGCTCTTTCTTTATCAGGAGTGCCGAGAACGCT
>NW_015785359.1:0-1618 GCF_001515625.1 Sinocyclocheilus rhinocerous | reverse complement strand
ATTATTATTATTATTATTATTCAGTAACTGAACTGACAACCATTCAGAAAATTTGTCATATTTCCCGGAGGACTCTGTTTGCAAAAGTCAGATTTTTTTTCTTATTTTTTCGTAGATTGTCCTTGTACAATAGAATGTTAAAATAACAGTATTTATAAAACTAAAACGACAACCATTCAGAAAATGACAAATATTTGCCTGTGAATGGTTGTGTGAGAGCTGCGAGAGTGTTAATAGTTGCAGTGCAAAAACATGTTTGCAGTTGGACTGGTGTGAACAGACCTTGACTTTCATATTCACATGTGTGTTTAATATTATCCAGGATTTATTTTTCATCCATCATAAAATATGTATGCCCTTCCTTCCCAGCTCTGAAGGTCATGTAGAGGTTTACTTGTTTATAGCATTGGCTCTGTGATATTTCATGTGTTCAGCAGCACTTGGTAAACTTCTCCTATTTGTCAGTGCTAGCGCTCGCTAGCTACCTTTGTCCTTCTTTATCACTGCATACTCAAACCGTCATAACAGGCTCATAATCCGCCTGTTGTGATGAGGAAAAAGCACCTCTGATGTCTGGATATTATAGCGTCCCATTATTTGAGTCATTACCCAAGAATCAGGTTAAGCTCGAACTGAAGTCTCTCATAATATGCATGTTTTTTTTTCTATTAGACGACACAAATGAGAGGCGTACATGAAATTAATTATTCCCTCTTTGTATGCATCAACCTTGAGGGCCATGATTATTTCATAATAAAATATTTTCACCCTGATTTTAACTACCAGATTTGATTAGCGTGTTCTTTACGCTCTATCTGTTTTGTTCTGAATAATTGATTTGAATGGTGTGAATTGAAAAAATATCCTTTTGTAATGTGTCACCTTAAAACAAAGGCATAGCGGAGTGGCTGACAGTAGCGTGTGATTTATTTATTTTTATATGTTAAACATCTTTGTTCTGCTTGACAGTGAACTGTGAGGAGATGCATATGTAAATGGAGCTGCTCTGGTGTTGTGAGCATCACTTTAAATAGAACAGATTTTATGCCTTTCTCCTGGTTTCAGGATTGGCTCAGATGAGCTCAGTATTGCATGAGGGCTGCTGGATGTGTGTGTGTGTGTGTGTGTGAATGGGAGAAGGTCACTGGCGTGTGTTCAAACACACACGCTCATAGCCAACTGTTGAAATTCAAGGTTATGGCAAGTCGAATAAAGAGCCAACTTTAAACCAGGTTCTTAACGCTTGAATTTCAAATTGTGGGAGTCTTTCAGATTCGATCTCTGCAGAATGGTTAACAAATGCTAGCTTTGTTAAGATTTTATCGCACCCTCATTTCGCTGTGTGTGATTCCGTATGCCGTTAGCATCCCATATGCACAATTACAAAACACTGATGGGTTTTCAAATAGTTTTCCTGAACAGTTCTTTCCACCATTGGTTAGAAAATCATGTAGCCCCGCCCCCAAATTCACCCCACTGGTTGAGCCATTGTTGCTGGGCGGAATGTTTAAACAAACAGCAATGTTTTGCTAGCTCCACCAAAGTCCCTTTAAGGCAAGTCATGTCACTCGGACGGCCATCTTTGAAACGCCTCTCGGGCATGCAAGTGCAGCTCCTA
>NW_015785358.1:0-1618 GCF_001515625.1 Sinocyclocheilus rhinocerous | reverse complement strand
CTCTTTTGTTGATTTTGATTGCTTCCATCGTCCTCATTTGTAAGTGGCTTTGGATAAAAGTGTCTGCTAAATTGACTAAATGTAAATGTAATGTAAGCAAACCTAATTTCTTACATTTTATGACTTTAAATTATACATAAATCTTTTGGAACAAGATTTAAAAAACATTGAAAAAAATGTCATAATATTTGTACTTTTTTTTCCGTCTGGCAGCGAATGTTGTTCATATTGTCACAATTGTAATACCTCTTGTAAAAATATAATAAATATATAATATATAAGCATAAATAACTTTCAAAAATGTACTGAAAGCATAACTTTCAGAAAATTTTGGGAATTATGTGTACGTCGATTTAAATTTATTTATTTATTTATTATTTATTTATTTATTGCATACATTATACCAAAATCTACTTAAAAGTTCTAAATCTTTACTGAAACACATTTTATAAATAATTTTAAAATAGGTATTTTAAAAGAGTTTTAAAAAGAGTTTAATTTTACACACATTTTTGCTTTCGCTTTAGACGTCACGTGGTACTTGTTACTTTTCTCAGCGCTGGCCAGAATGCACCATTCACCGGCGTTTGTGATTACTAATCAGGCTTGACCTTTGAATTATATTATAGAAGATTCAGATAGAGAATTTCCATTAGCGTGTCAGACATGTATATTTTGTAATAATGTGACTTAAATGATTATACTTTATATTACACAAATGTCTCCAATAAGACATAAATCGTGCTGAGAGTTGAATGCGGCTCAATAGAGGATTCGGTGTTCTGAGCCGTCAAGCGCCCCTTGAGGAAGGAAATTATCTGCTCTACAGTAAACTGTAATTTTGAACTAGTTACTAGTTGCTTTTGCCACCCAATGTACTCTACTCATTAAACTACCGGAAGTGAAACCTTAATCTCGAGCCGGATGAAACCGGCCGCAACAAGACACATGTCGAGTACAGTAACTGTTACGCACTCTGTGCGCAGGTATTGCCTCATTATTACACATGCATCCGCCAAACCAGAGCTTCTCAGTCTTTCAGATGCCACGCACCCCCAAATATGATGATTCTCGTGAGAGGGACACATCCTAAAATTCAAAAGACATTTATATAGTGTTATGTATAAAGACAGCATTTATTTTATGCAAAATTATCATAAATATTATTATTTAAAAAAGGGAAATCATTAAATTTCTATTAGAAATGTACTTTTATGTATTTATCCATTTATTTTTTATCTATTTTTATTATTTTTATTTTTATTTTACAACTGGTACTCAGATATTATTTACAATGGTCATAGGTTTGCCAAGTTAACAGAAGTGGTTTTGTCTTCCATACCAACGACTTTTGTTTTCAAATATTTGTGATTTTGAATAAATATTGTTTATTTTAATTTGAGTGGTTCTAATTTGCTAACATTAAAATGTATGGTAAGACTTAAAGCCTTTATGGTAACACTTTACAATAAGGTGTCATTCGTTTACATTAGTTAATGTAACGAACAATGAACACTACATTTATACCACTCTTTTTTAAATCTTTGTTAATGTTAGTTCATAAAAATACAGTCGTTTATTGTTTGTTCATGTTAGTTCACAGTGCATTAACTAATGT
>NW_015785357.1:0-1618 GCF_001515625.1 Sinocyclocheilus rhinocerous | reverse complement strand
CCCTGTCATGAAATATTTCACTTCTCACAGTCCACACCTCAATGAGTATGTGCTCAAGGATTGACTGACTGAGGCTGCTGCCAGAGCACATGGGATTTTGACCACAACAAACCTTGGATCTTGCGGATACCTCAGTGCAGTCACATTTAATATCACAAAACACAATCACTGAATTACGTATAACTGTGCTTTAGCTGTGATATTCGTCAAAGGCTTCGTGGGTAACTCACAAGTCAAACTGGCTTTATATACTCTGAACTGGACATTATTTCAGAATGTATCTTTTAAAATACAAACAAACAAAACCAATATAAAGAATAACAGAGAAAGAAGTGCATGCTTTTTAATGGTAAGAATATATTGAAAGTTCATGTTTGATATGATTCTCAACCTGTTTCTTCTAGCAGTTCATCTTACATCTCACAACCATTACTTTGTTTCATTTTCATTTCAACAGTGCCATCAAGTGGACTTGTCTGCTTAGTAGTTGTAAATTCAGGGCAGAAATATAAAAGCCCAAGCATAAATGTTTATTGTGCATTAATTACAATAAAGTGCACATTTTTGAATTTTCACCAAATTCCCGTGAAAATGTATAAAAATTCTCTGTATACAAGGGAGCACAGATAATGTTTTAATTTCATGTCACATGTTGTCAATGAACAAATAGTTTCCCAAAGTATCAACATGTGGGAACAATTGCACATTTCCTGTTATCTGAAGAAAGTTAATGGCTTTAAACCAGTCATTTTAATATCAAAGCACTTAACACTAGTATTATAATTACTTGCAGGTTGGCAATTCCAAACCCCTGTCAAGGTTGCATTTGAAGAAAATTACTTAATATTTATCTGACATGTACAGTATGCTTGGAGTCCGACAAGGCATATCACATTACAGAAGATTGCTTTGTATTATGGCCATTTTGGAAAATTACATTGGCCTTTGATCTCTGCCAGTTGATTGACTTGCATGGTTTTCATTATAAAGACTTGCAAAGTCTGTTGATACTAGTAAACAAAATCAGATACATAATAGAGACTGTGTCCAGCTGTGCTTAGGATTGTAGATCAACTTGATTAGAGGCTTTGAAATGCTCTAGCTGAGGAAGACTGCATTTTGCTGTTTTTGCTCACCCATTATTGCCATGTATGGATACTTATTACAAACAAAATGAAGTTTCGATGAGGGTTGTTCTGTTAGTACACAGTATTGGCAGAGAAGGAGCATACAGCGATAGATAGGCTATTTTCAGGTAATATAGCCTACAAAAAGTAGAACTGAACATGTTGAATATTGTCCTGTAAGAGTTGCAAGATAGGTGTTTTGTGATGTACAGGAATAATGTACAGACTTGTATCACCCTGAAGTACATTATTTCACCATAATGTCCGGCTGACTGTATATTGCTATCTCGCTTATTACAAGGCCACACACTAAACACAGCAAAATCTCCAGTGTTGAAATCCTAGTCTTGAGGACTTTTAGAGTAAAGTGTTAAAGTTGTGGTGTTGAATTTTAGATGATTAACACTAGCTAGTGTAAATGGCATTCTCTGGCCAGTGTAAATACGCAGAGTTACCCTTATTAAAGTGGTGGTTCTATGTTTTTTTTCTAG
>NW_015785356.1:0-1613 GCF_001515625.1 Sinocyclocheilus rhinocerous | reverse complement strand
CTGCAAAGGTGTTGTGCTGTCATCTGGTGTTCATAAATGGAATATAAACATTTCCTATTAGATTTGAAAAAAAACACAAGTTACCACAAACTGTTTTATGACACATTTTATTTAAAAAAACAAGACAAAAGCAAAGTCATAATTCTTCTATATCCACAAAACCATCTGGACCAAACTTCCCTCCCCTCTCGCAGAAAATAAAAAAAAATAAAAGTGTAAGAAAAGGAACATGAGTACAGTGACACTGTTGCTGTATTTATTCTGTGTATGTAAATGACGCCCCTGAGTGCTAATCAAACAACATAGTTACCCATTATTTTCAGGTTTTGAAATCCATTATTGTGGCTAAAAGGGAGCCAAATATCCAAGACCAGGTAGATGAGAAGGTGACAACACAGATTCAGACAGGGGTACAAATTCTAATACATTAGACAAAAACACAATACAATGACCTCCCTCTTGCGATTCATAGTGTGCCTATATACCATACAACTGTACACAGTTGTTGCAGACACATGCAAGAAGAATGAAGAAACATTTTATACTTTTCTAATATCAGCCAACAACTGCATATAAATAAGCATCCCAGAATGTAAAATACTCAAAGGGTTTTTATTACATTATGGCAGGTGTGTTCACTAGCATAAAATGAGACAAAAACAATTAAATGTGTAAAAAGTGTCTAATGAAAGCTAAGGATTGACAGAACACGTAATGATGGCCAACTAAACGAACAATGCCTTAATTACTTATAAATGCAATAACAATGCAAGAACACCAAAGGTGGCATCCAAAATTCGTCTTGATTTGTTGATTGAATTTAACAGCATAATCTAAAGGTTAGGTTACAAGTACTGAACAGATAAACAGACCATTCTCAATCAGCTCAGGGCACAACACAACATTGCAGAACGTGACCAGAATCCTTTAAAAAAAAGCGTATGAAGGCAGGGATGAGTAAGAGGACAGTGAACGTGGGACATGGCTAGAAAAACATTTTCTATTGTAGTTCCACCCAACTCCTTCAAACACAGCAGTCCTGACAGATTATCTATTTGATCCAGATGGTTTTTCTGCTTCCCTTTGAGGTGACAGCAAAAGGAAACAGATGAAATACATGTCATACATACAAAATTAAGATAAAAATAAAGAGCATGAAAATAAAGGTCTAGTCATTCCGACAGCCACCGGTCTGTTCCTGATACACCTCGATCACATCCTCATCTTCCATTCCCAGCTGAAACAGAGATAAAAGAGAGATACTGTGAGCAGGAGCGGGTTGGAGTCAATTCTTTATGCTCTTGCACAGCTAAATGTAGCTTAAAATTGTTGCTTAAAGCAGCTAATTCACCCAAAAATTTTAATTTGATGTGAATCAAAATGGGATGTGAAAGATGTGAATAAGTTCATCTATTCATCTGAATAGATTTGAAGAAATTTAGTATTACATCACTTGCTCACTAATGCAGTGAATGGGTGCCGTCAGAATAGGAGTTCAAATAGCTGATAAAAACGTCATGCAGCTTTTTGGGACTTAATATGTTCATTGGTGGACTCGAGCTGTGGGAATTATTGTGATGTTTTTATCAGCTGTTTGGACTTTCATTCTGATG
>NW_015785355.1:0-1618 GCF_001515625.1 Sinocyclocheilus rhinocerous | reverse complement strand
AAATCTCAGAAATGCATGTTTATATATTGCAATTGACTTTTTT
Source organism: Sinocyclocheilus rhinocerous (assembly GCF_001515625.1). Lineage (NCBI taxonomy): Eukaryota > Metazoa > Chordata > Actinopteri > Cypriniformes > Cyprinidae > Sinocyclocheilus > Sinocyclocheilus rhinocerous. The sequence goes on along the minus strand of NW_015785355.1, from coordinate 1,575 downwards.
CGTGCAATTCTGAGTTTTTTCTCAGAACTGTGAGATATAAACTTGCAATTGCGAGAAAAAAGTCAGAATTGCAAGATATAAAAATTCTGAGAAAAGTCACAATTCTAAGAACAAAAGTCAGAATTATGAGAAAAAAGTCAGAATTGTGAGATAGAAACTCGCAATTGTGAGAAAAAAAGTCAGAGTTGCAAGTTTATATCGCACAGTTCTTACTTTATAACTCGCAATTGTGAGTTTTTATCTTACAATTCTGAGAAAAAAGTCAGAATTGCGAGATAGAAACTTGCAATTGTGAAAAAAAAGTCAGAATTGCGAGAAAAGAAGTCAGAATTGACAGGTAGAACCTCACAATTCTGAGAAAAGAAGTTAGTATTGCAAATTTATATTCCGCAGTTCTTAATTTATAATTGCCAATGTAATTTAAAATCTCAAAATTGTGACTTTATAACTCACAATTGGGAGTTTAAATCTCGTAAATCTTAAAAAAAAAATCAGAATTGCTCGATGTAAACTCGCCATTGTGAGATTAAAAAGTTGCAATTACCATATTTAGTTGTTTTATTCAGTGGTGGCTTCCCTGGATGAGCGTCTATGACGAGTCAGCCTGCGTTAATCAGCTGTGCTCTTGCAGTGGGCCGATGTTGAAGCAGAGCCAGCGTTCTGTCATCAGAGCGCCTGTAATTTGATGAGTTACCCGGCATCGCTCCTGTGCTGTAAATGTGACATTGAGCGCTGGCACAAGAGTCTCGATTTGAGAGAAAGAGCAAGATTGAGCGAAGAAGGCTTTACAGGCGAGTCTGGTGGCGTCACGTCAGCAAGGTTTACTGTCGTCTGAAATATGTATTACATTAGACACGGTCTGATCCGAGTTTATAACAGAGCCTAGTCAATGTCATTTGGAGTTTATTTCATAACAGTGTGCTTTAAATGGCTTGTTTAATGGTAAACTTAGTTGATTGACTACAGACTTGTGGGAAGTTAAATCTACAGTGATGAAACTTTTATTTTGGTCTTGTTAGTCAAATATGAGAGTGCCATACTCTCTGCTCTTACAACAAGGATAAACGAAATCACCTTACATTAGTGTTATTGACAAAGAGCTAGAGGAGGGTTGCATTGCTCAGAGGATGAACTTTTAGATCTCCTTAATTTTATATATCTCATATTATTTAAGTATCAACTCTCAAATGTTTCTCCTAAGTTATCTCAAATACGAGTTAAATAAGGGTCAAATCAATGTGGATAGCATGGCTACAATTTGCTCTCTCAAAAGTTTGTACAAATGAGTGAATCTGTTTTTCTTGTTCTTTCTTTTCTCAAATATTTTGATTTATTGGTTTATGCTTTAAAATATGATATGCATGTTGTAGAGAAATATAAATTGTGCTTATGTGAGTTAGATTGGGAAAAGGAAAAGGTTTTGAAGAACCTAAAATATACAAAACACTAACTAAATGAATGAATGAATGAATAAACGAATGAACAAAAACAGAAACATAGCAAGGACATCAGTAAAATAGTCCATGTGGCATCAGGGGTTGAGTCATAAGTTTAAAAAGCAGCGAGAATACTTTT
>NW_015785354.1:0-1617 GCF_001515625.1 Sinocyclocheilus rhinocerous | reverse complement strand
CCACCAAATTGAAGAGTTGGAAGAACCGGATAGTCGGAAAACCTCAATGTTGGAGCCCCTGACACGGCCTCGTGCCAGAGACTTGGCTTACTCGCAGCTCTCTCCCCAATACCACAATCTCAGTTACTCGTCTAGTCCCGAGTACTACTGCAAACCGTCGCACAGCATCTGGGAGCGCTTTAAACTCCATCGCAAGCGACACAAAAATGAGGAGTATATGGCTGCAGGCCACGCTCTGAGGAAAAAAGTGCAGTTTGCTAAGGGTGAAGATCTGCATGACATTCTAGATTACTGGAAGGGAGTGTCAGCCCAACAAAAATCTTAATCTACTCAAGTGTTTTTCTGTGTCTTTTTCATTTTTGATGGACCACAGTGAACAGGACCAGAATGAATCCTTAATCTAGTGAAATCACATTCTAATGGATAAATATTACACTACAGTGAATTTCAAAAGGTTTGCGTACCAAAATTGTTTACCAAAAGTAAAGATGTTACTTAAAGCAACAAGAGGAGAATATATTGCAAATATAAAATATATATATGTTGAAATGGATTTTTAGTATTTGATTACCGCATGGCCAAGTCCTGTGACAGTGGATTTGCTGTTGTGTACTGTGAGACTAAAAAGAATCAAAGAGTGACAGACAACTTCTGAAATCTTAGTATTTCTACTGCAGGACCACTGTAATTTATGGACCGTTTTTCTCCCAATATTTGAGTTTGTTCTAAATACAAATGAACTATGTACAGATACTGTTTCTATATTTGCAACGTTTGCTGTTAAAAAATGGAGAAAAAATATCTATAATGTGTATGATTCAGGTTTAGACCATGGATTTTGGAGTTAGCTCCTGTGATATTATCTGTCCTTAAATGAATGTTTACCGTCCTGATGGATAAACATTGCACTGTTCAATGAAATGGCATATTTTACTTTAGGCCACAGTTTACGCTACCCTGCTTTGCCAATTTTCTTTTTATTCCATGCCACTGATCAGACTGCACAATATTACACAAAGGCTGATACGATGTTACATTTGTGTATCATAACCACAAAGTGAATCAGTTTGGTTGGGATGGTGTAGATGAAACATCTGCATACATGATTGCAGTGTCAAAGTGGAACAAAATGAAAAATGGAAAAGTAGAGCATTTTGATACACATTTAGTAGTTATGTCTGATTTGTTTACCAGTAAAGAGCTCCACAAAACATGCACTTCTGCTTTGACCTTACGATGCCTAATAGTAGTGAGGGGTTATCTGATCATGAACCAAAGTGCTTGGGTGGCAGCTCATCACACATTTTTCTGCAGATGTTTCCACCAATCTCGAGCCAACAGCCCTATGGATGAATGTATCACATACATAAAGCAGCCTTTTCAGCTGCAGTTTCTTTGTTGTTGTTTTTTTACAACCACATAATCCCCATTTTTTCATGCTGTATGCTGAGTTTTGATATTCATACTTCTTTTCAGTTTCATGCATTTGGCAAATCTGTCAACAATATTTAATCAATCAGAAAAAAAAAGTTTATAAACCTAAGGTTATTGTTTTAGGCTTTTCTACTGTTTGGCGGGTAAAAATGCTTTTGTAAATGTTGAATGCCACTGCACGGA
>NW_015785353.1:0-1611 GCF_001515625.1 Sinocyclocheilus rhinocerous | reverse complement strand
TTATTATTCTTTGTAAAAGTCTTCACTGCCGCTTGTGATCAACTTAATGCATCCTTGTTGAATACAATGTTAATCATTAATAAAATTATTAATTTGAAAAAAACCGCAGCACCCAAACTTAATATAAATTATTTAAAAAAGCAACAAACATTTTTTTTTTTTTTAACTTATCAATGGTCCCTAAAATAAAATAGCAACTAATGCCTCAGACCTCACCATTTTTTAAATATTAACATCAATATTGCTTTTTGGTTTCTGCTCTCCCTGAAATGTGTTCAAAAACATAACTACATGGTTTCCTTGAAGGTAGAAAACAGATGTAACGTTAATCATCATGAGTCAGACAACGAACAAATCCGAGCTGTGTATGATTCAGTGATTTTCCCTTTTGATTTGCTACTAAACTACGGAAACTCAATAGGTTGAGAAACAGTTAAAGGGCTAAATATGCTTGGCTGATCGTGCCTGTTTGAGATTTAGATATATACGTAAATGGCCCCACTAAAGTAGTCAGACGCAAATGTAGATGAAATTCAGATATGCACTTGTACTGTGTGTTGTAAAGGAGTTATAACGCCACAAAGGCCAGTGACCGTCTTGAATCGAGCTGCTCTCGTTGTTACAGGCAAGTTAACTCGCTCGCGCATTCTAGCCACAGATGTCTGTCCTGGCAGTGGCACATCTTATTCAGAATCAGATACTGTTCCAGTTCATATAACCTGCAATCTTCCAGTCACGCTGGACCGCGCGTAACATTACGCAGTAGATTTTCATGCTGGCAACACAAGCGCACGTGCGACCCATTCAACTTAACGGAAACGCGCGGTGCGCATGAAAATAGCTCGCGCTGTGCTAATTCAGCTTTTACAAACCTGCCTCGTTTTCTCCTACGTTGTAAAGTTATGCGTTCGTTCGGTTGGTTCGTTTTCGCAGTTCTTTCATTCATAGCTTGAACTGGCTGCAACAGTTAGCTTTAACAATGTAGCCGCGGAGTGCTAGCAGCAATCAGCCTGCAAATCAGCTGTTTATTATTAGACGGCTAACTGGATTTAGCTGGTTAGCGCTCCAATCAAAAGTGTCCCCAGTGTGAGACAGCTGTATAGACAGCCACGTGTAGAGCCCCGCTCACACAAACACCCGCATCTACAAGCCCAAAACATTCACAGACCTCAAGACTTACCTCACTGAACCCCCTGGGTGGACCTGTGTCCCGGTGAGAAATTTAAAGCCTCATGAATTTCTCAAGCAGACAGAACAAGACACTTATCCTCTCTACTGCTCTGTGTCAGTCAAAACGTTCGGACCTGCCCCTTTGGTTGACGCCCGTGAGGAATAACCAATCAGATACACGGGATGCGAAAGGACACGCCCACTGACCGTAGGCGGTTCCGCATGAGCGACTCATTTGTAAAAAATGTGAGACGATTATTTTCTCTTCCACATTACTTCCTCAGGGTGTGTATGGCCACGCAACAGTGTTTAATATGAATGTTATGACATTAAATAATTTTAAATTTAGAATTCCCTTTATAAAGGATCTATTAGGGAGCTAGGAGTTTGGACAATAACCATTTAAAGGGGTCATATGATGCTTTTTTAAAGATCATTATT
>NW_015785352.1:0-1595 GCF_001515625.1 Sinocyclocheilus rhinocerous | reverse complement strand
TATATATATGTGTATATATATATATATATATATATATATACTTTATGTAAACTTGGAGTAAAAACTGTCACCTAATGTTAATACTTTTGATATAGCAAGAAACAACAAAGAAATTAAAGGATGAAAAAACAACTACACATTTGAGCAAAGGGTCCATTTAATTTCAACGATTAGCTTTTTATAACATATACAGTACTCTTGTAACCACATGCATATTTCATGAAAAACAAACAAATCTATAAAAATAATTAACTTAATCACCTTGAACAAGTCTTTTGTCTCAAAAATGTATAATAATTTCAGGTATTCTCATTAGCATTTAGATTTGCAACATATTCAAAAATAATATTTGGTGAAATTGGCTAAAATTAAATTTGTTCATAATTTCACACAATTAGACGTGGATCAAGATATTTTTCTGTGCATAGTTAAAACAAGCATTCACATAGTGCTGTGGTGGCGTTGAATGTTATTTAGTGATTTAGGGAAAAAAATAGCCTCCCCACTGCTCTGGGCCCCTTGTACTCAATCCCACCTTTCCCCTCATTAGCGATGAACCCACTGTCATGCTTAATTTGGCTTTTAAAGTAATTAAGATTGATGCGCTTTTAACCTGACAAAAGATAAATAAAGCAGTCTAATGAAGTGTAATGGAGACATACCCATCAATGTATGCTCAGCAGCACCCACACTGAGGCATAAACTGATTTCATGGCCCAGTCATGCTAAGAAATCTCATCTCATTAGTAGGAGATCCTTATAACACTCATTTAACCTTCAGTCTCATGGTCAGAGAATTTACTCAACAGTGTTCTCGAGATCCTACTAAGAGTGTGACATCAGTTTAGCCGCTTGACCCGTGCCGTGGATAATACCGTCCTCCAGGAGTCAAGTGTGTGATTCATGCAGCGAGTATAATTATGGAATGAAGCCAGTGTGGGTTCGCTTAGTGCTAAGAGCAAACAGTTCTATCCCGCCCATGCAAAACAATGAGATAGAAGTGCCACATTAGTGCCTTTATCCAATTGCTGTTTTCAGGAAAGTGTGGACTTCCAGGCACATCACAAGCCAAAAAGCAGTTTTCACAATTGAGTTATATGTTTACACAGATTATACATCTTCTAGGCACTTAACCATTTTGAATGTATACTGGTAGTGCTCTTCAAATCTTATTTAAAATCTTTTTTGTGTACTTTAATTATATATTTTAAAAAAATGCATTGGCAGATAATACAAGAAAAAGCTCATGATTGCGTTTCTTAACACACATTTAAAAGTGCACTTTGTAATAATTTCAAATGAAAAGTCGTACCTTAAAGTTCATTTCAAATCATTGTTTCAATCATCTTTTGTCATGCTTTAAAGAAGTACACTTATTTAATGTGGTGATGATTATAGTGTTAACTGTATATTGTGTTATTTAATATTACATTTAAAGGTATTTTAAAAGTACTGAATAGCAACTTTATCACAACGAATGTGTACTTACAAATATATTTAAATAAATCACAAAAGTTTTAATAGAAATTACATTATTACAGTGTGTTATAGTTCGGCAGAACACTTTAACCATATTTCAAAGACAATAGAAGTGA
>NW_015785351.1:0-1616 GCF_001515625.1 Sinocyclocheilus rhinocerous | reverse complement strand
AACCGTAGCAAAACTTTGTGCACCGGTTTGAGCTTGAACTTGCCCAAGGTGATCTCTGTTACTAAGAGGCCTTTTCTAAGAGGCAATTCCAGAATTTTCAATCGAGTCTATTCTGAGAATTTATTAATTAAAATTCAACCAGAAAACAGTGAAATATATAGAAGTTTTGTTGGACAAGTTTTCAGTGGTCTGCAACCTGTAATTTTCCTGAGCTCACTGTTGTGGTCATTGCAATCTTCACAGTTTCTGGGATCCTGCTGACGTGAACTCTAACAGCCACATCAGAAATGCAGAAACTGTTTAATATGACAACCTTACTGAGCAGCACCATATTCAGTATAAATCATGATGCCTGACAGTACAGCAGTGTTTAATACAATGATCACACAGATTTGGTTTCAGATCAGGACTCTCTCTGTTGCTGTCATGAAAAACAGAGTTGAATTCTCCAAAATATTATTAATACATCTGAAAGCTTCTATATTGCTACACCACAACACACAACAAGAGTCTTAATTCTTAATTATTCCATCTGGATTGTAATAATAGTATCCTGAGATATCTCAGAAATATTAATTGGTTTTTATTCATTCACCCATGAAAGGCAAGTTATTTAATTTCTGAAGCAAAAAGAAAAAAAAAACACAATGCATATCTACTGCAGCTAATCTAAATACGGAATAAGAAAATTACTGTATTCTGATGCTGACTTTTATTATTAAAAATGATTAAATCATTGATGACTGATATATTTTCTACTACTGTAAAAAAGTTTTCTGTATTTGTTGTGAAACTTTTGGCAAGTGTTGCATCATCTTTGATTGAAAAATCGAAAGGGTTGAAAGAGTGTTTACGTCTCAAAATAACTCTGTTGGTAAAACTTTAGCTGTTAATGAGCAGCACTCATAACAGATGACTAATTACTGTATGTGTTGATGCACAGGAGACCATGTACAAACAGCTCTGACACCTGGGAAAATCCTGTCTCCCATCACCTTGAGTACAGTAGATCAAAACATCATTAAAAAGTTGTTTAGAAGGGCAATGGCTCTGTGACCTTACAAAACTACTTTATTAACACTTTTTATGGCATAGTAGGTATAATTGTTGCATAATAAAACTGGAAGTCAGCACCAATGCATTACACACAGCCCTCATTTCATTCCCTGAAAATCATAAACTGAGATTTTTTTCTTTTTCAACATATAATCAAAATATTATATTTCTAACTTAGTTTGCTAACAATAAAAATGTTAGATACATTACATTACAGTAGTTTTTTTTTTTAAGATTATGAAGTTGGGCCTTTTCTGGCAGCTGTTAAAATAACATTTACAAAATAATTATTAATTCTTATTTAATTTTGAGATCAGTGTATCATTAGATAGATCTTCATAATGACAATAATTTCTTAATTTCTGTCACAAGTGCAAAATTAATGGGTTGTTATCGAAATTTCGAATAGAATAACGAGACACGTACCTGAACATATATGATCACAGGGCTTCTCTTAACAACGTCCATTTTGGCTTTTAGTCGAAAAATGTGTATACTTGGCGGAAATCGATGTATTCACCAGTGTTGCCAACTGCTTTCAATTGAAAGTAGCTAAAACT
>NW_015785350.1:0-1612 GCF_001515625.1 Sinocyclocheilus rhinocerous | reverse complement strand
GGTAGGGCTTTCAATCACAGCTATTCACCGAATCAATTCTGCAATGTACTGCAAACTCATCACAGACCTACAGGCAAACTGTTATCTGGGTGACCGGCGTTGATTTAACAGAACGGATAACGGAGTTTAAATCGGACAAGAACATACCTAGACACGACGTCTCGTTGACTTTCAGGGAACCCCTGCTGGATGCCACCAAATAAAACACAACTGAAAACCGTTAGCAATTCAAGACATTTCTCGTGAAACCGGTAAACAACACTAGGATTTATGCAGAGCATTGCGACGGCGGTATTTTATACTGCAGTATATATTTTTATTAAGAATGACGGAACTAATGCGCAACTATTTTCAAAAGGGATGCTATATGGTTCGCATAGCCCAGACTGGCTGTTCAAATAGCCAAATGTCTTTGTTTTCATGATGCATCTGTGAGATGATGAGGCATTAAAGGACGAGAGCCGTCTGCGGGCTATTTATCTGTATTCACACTGAAGTCCAATTCGCGAGCGAATTTTTTTTGAACCGGTTCTTTTTAGTGATTCGATCGAACCGATTCCCTTGAGTTCGTAAACCGCTTGACTGTGTAAGGAAGAATTTTCAGACTAAAACTGTGAGTAGGTGAACATTGTGGAACTGTAGCCAACCCATATAGCCAAAGAATTAAACTTAAAGTGCTGATTTTGATCGACGCCACAAACGATTCGGTGAACTAGTTCATTGAGCCAAACTGTCCGACAGAACCGATTCGCTCAAACGATTCACTCAGACTTCAGAATAGTTTTTATTCAGTCAGTGTTTGTCAGTTATTACATCATAACAGAACAGGGGTATCACACGCTGGGTTACAGCAGATGGCATATGGTTTGCATTAAAGAGCGAGGTGAGAGATGACAGTGCGACGCGGTCTGCAGCGTGCCGCATTCACTCGCGTGCTCTCTGGCCTTACGCCCGCTGTGCGAGTCAAATATATCTGTAGCCTGTAAATGCTCGCCAGTTGCACTTTCATAAAGGAAACGTTGAGATAAGCAGCTTTGACTAATTCTAATGCTCTCCTCTCGCGTGCGCTCTATTGGCCGCTCTGTCGTCATCACTGACGTCAGCAGGGACGGTCAGGTTATTGCAGTGTATTTATTAAGAGAAAGGAGCCAAATGCAACATACCTGCATTATCCACCATAATGTGTGTGACCGTGTGCTCAGTAGAGGTAATACGCTGCAAAATACTCCATACAGTGCACAGACAGACAGATAGATGCTGTAGATACTACATTTTGTAATCAATGTCAAATTTTTCATTTTACAGTACGTTTTAAAATCATTATGTTTTAATAAAATGTTGTGTGGCTTTACAGAAGTACACTTATATTAATGTGTTGACTGACATCCTAAAGCACATGTACAGTACTTGATTATAATTGTAACTGTAGTGTGTCATTTCATTTTAAATTTAAAGTTAATATATTTTTTTTAATGTACTGATCTGCAACTTCATCATAACAAATCTGTAATTATAAATGTATTCAAATACAAGGCATACAAGTTTCAATAGAAATAGCATTAAAGTATATTTTAGTTTAAAGGGGTCATATGATGCTTTTTTAAAGATCATT
>NW_015785349.1:0-1616 GCF_001515625.1 Sinocyclocheilus rhinocerous | reverse complement strand
TTTATATATTTATCAATAAATCCAAATTGTTTCAATCTCCTACATTTCAGCTAATTGAATATTGCTTGTTCAACAGCTAGCCAAATTTTAACAATGTTTGTACATTTTTAACTGAACTAAATGTAAAAGTTTTCAGGTGATTCTAAGCAATTTGAATAAACACATTTTGAAAATAAATATGAACTATTTGCATCTGTTTGATTATATTTAAAGAATCAAAATAAACTATGCCATAATTCGAGTGCAGAAATCTGACCTGTTTTTTTTACCCAGTTCATTTATGTATGATTGGCAAATATGCATCAGTCATTTTATTCGATTGTTAAAATGGTGCGTTCAAGTCACATCGGAAAGATTGTATTTGAGTTAAACCAACACGAAAGCCATCGCAGAGTGTGTCAGTGAGAAAACATGTCAGATGCAATGGATGTTGCATGGATCTGTATTGACAGACTTGAAATAAATAAAATAATTTGTATACATTTAGTACTGTATAAAACTATCCAAATTGCAATTGTACATAATACGACAGTATTGTACAATTAGACTGTATAAAAGATTCAAATTACAGCACCTTCATAACATAACATTTTTGTTCAGAGATTTGTTTAACTGATGTATTTAAAGTATCGCCTGAATGCGTTTGATTTTTTCTCGTATTAACCTTAAATGTCTCATATTGCTGCTTGTTAATTGATTGACTTTTGTTATTTATTCTGTTTCGCCATGAAGATTGCCTTGCTGCTGACATGGCATTAATAAATAAATAATACAGAGCCTTCATCAATTGAATAAAATCACAAAAAAACTAAAACGCACTGATGCACATTGTTTATTCATCATTTTAAGTTTAAAAATCTTGCTGATTTTTGTAGAAAAGGTTCATCGCTATCTTGTGCAGACCGAATTACTTGAACGCACCAGGCGTCATAATCCGCTTCTTAACTCTGACGTCACGCGTCACTGCTTCCGGGTCCAAGCGCTCGATCAGATGCCACAAGAAAACAACAAAAGGTGCTAATATACACTCACGATGTGATGCAATACTACTGAAAAAATATAATCCATACCGGAATCCCAGATGGCCAGTCAGTGATTCCTCTTTTATAAATCGTTAAAATATTGGTGTCTGGGACGCCATGAGCTTGAAGACTGTAGTGTACACCGTGAGTTTTTAAATGCTTAGCTCAAATGTGTAATTTGAATAAATAGTACTCATAAACTCATATTGAGATATTCTCAAATAAAATGAGTAGAGGCTTGGACCCGGAAACAGCATTCCTTATGTCATGACTTAACGAGCGGATTACGACTTCCCAACTTCCTTCAACACACCAAAGCTGTGCAATTCAGATGAATGGAAATTGTAAATGCAATTCAAATGCATTAATCCTAAATTGAGGCCTAAATATTTTTTGAGTGCATGTAGCCAGCATGTTTTGTGAATGTACCCAAGTAACGTGAGTCAGGTTCGACTGTGTCGAGTGACTCCCAGAAGAATATCAGACCCCAGGTTTAACTTAATTTGCACAGCCGCAATCCCTCTCCCGCAGAAAGGCAAATCAAAAGCAGAGAGAAGCATCTCTCCCCCCACCCCGTCCTACCATTTGGTGTAG
>NW_015785348.1:0-1616 GCF_001515625.1 Sinocyclocheilus rhinocerous | reverse complement strand
GCCATGATCTAATCCTTTTAAAGAAACTTAAAAAAGAATAAACTAGAATAAAGAATAAAACTAAAAAAGAATAAAAATTTGTCTGTTTTTGTCTGATTTCACATGGATGGATGGAGATCAAACATGAGTGCTTTTTGTTTTTTCGCTGATGGCATGCTTTCAACAGCAAGGCCTGGAAATGTTTGAGCATGGGTCGTGTTTTCCTAAAGCGCAGGAAATGACTTCATTTCATTGGCTAGACCTGCCGACGGCCCCCTACAGGTGGTTCGTTTGCTGACCGATGCTAAGTGAGCTGCACGTGCTGAGACGCTCACACAAAAGGAAACCGGGGCTCCCCGAGGCCTGCCACCCCACAATGCACCTCTGTCTGCAGTAGTCACATCTGTCAGTTTTTTACAAGCTACGATGATGGCAAGAAACATGAGCGAGGCTGAGAAACAGAGGTCCTTTATGGCCGTTTCTTTCTCGCGGCGCAGTGTGGAGTTTAGATCCGTGGCCTGTCGACGTCAGATTCACCAACGAGACATGATGGGGTTTAAGATGAAAACAAATCGTTTCTTGAATTATAGCAGGGAGCGATAGTTCTTGTTCTGTGTTCTATTACAAATCCAGAGATTCATCTTAAGAGCTATCGGCCAGGATTATTATCTAAAACTAAAATTATTAAATAACATTTTCATTACTTGAAATACAATAAACGTTAACTGAAATAAATAAAAAATATAAACATTTTATTTAGTTGCCATGGCAACATTTCTAATTTGAATTTATTGTTTAAGTTGAAGTACTAAAATATCTAAAACAACACTTTTCTTTCATTTAGCTGCCAAGACAACATTTCTCATTTTCGTTTAGTTTAAGCTGAAGTACTAAAATAACTCAAATTAAACCTAAAAAAAAAATTTACAAAAACTATAGAGACATACTGTTGCAATAAGGTCTTATTAATTAAAGATAGTTAATGCATTAACTAACAAAGAGCAATACATTTGTTACAGTATTTATTAATTTTTGTTAACATTAGTTAATAAAAATACAGCTATTTATTGCTGGTTCACGTCAGCTCAGTTCCATTAAAAAATATTAGGATACTTTTTATTTAATAATGTATTAATAAATGTTGAAATGAACATGAACTTAAATTAGTATTTTTCATTGTTAGTTCTTGTTAACTAATGTAGTTAACTAGTGTTAACAAATGTAATGTGTTACAAAAACCAATAAAAATGAATAAAACAAAATTACTAAAAGTTGAACTAAATTGGATAAGATTAAAAAAATGTACAAACACTTTAATAGTACATTAATGATACTAAAATAACTGCTGGTGGCATAACATAATAAATTTAGAAGTATGGTAATCAGACATTAATGATGAAGAGAAAGAGGTTAGCGTTACAGTATCTTTAGCACAGCTGCAGTGTTTTGGACGCTAATGGCTAAGGCTAGCATCCATGTTGTGGCTTGTTATTTATGGAGTAATTGCAGATTCATAGCTGACTCATAAATGTGGCCGCTCCCAACCACTGTAGACGGTACGCGGTCTGGTAGGCGTAATGACAGCATTAACAATCTCGCAAATCTCATAAGGCTGCCAAAACAGAGTACAAGCGTAT
>NW_015785347.1:0-1615 GCF_001515625.1 Sinocyclocheilus rhinocerous | reverse complement strand
AGTTCACTTACTGGTTACTTGGTAGAAATGTCCCAAAACTGTTGGGGCAACCTCAGGACATGTTATTGATGTTGCTTAGTTTTGTTTCAGTATATTAAAGCAGAAGTTCTCAAACCTTCTCAGCCCGTGATCCAAATAAGACTTTTTGTGTGTGTATATGGGGGACACACTTAGAAAACTGTGAGTTATGCAGTATTAGGGGAGGGTGAACTGACGATTTTGTATTATGATCGATCTTGAATGCTAGTTAGATGAGCAGTGGTTATTTCATTTGTGTCTTTGTTCTGTTGTTTTTTTGTTTGTTTTTTGATGTATTGCTTATTATTTGCTTTGTCTTCTGTAAGCTTGAGAACATTTGACTAGTTTTTACTGCACATGAACTGATAAAATAGTCTTAAAAAATAATTGTGATAAGATCATGGATTGTGATCCTTCCTGGAATATAATGTGATATATTTTTTGCCATATCACACACCCCTATGCTATCAGTTTTACTTCTGTAATGTGACATGTATTCACATAAAACTAGATAATCAACTAGAAAAGTAGGGTGACGAAATATCAGAACAGAGCCACATGGCTGGAGGGTGGCTGAAAAATAAAACAGAGCAAGTTATTGTATTTTGATAAAAGATGAAGACAAACAACCACTGTTGTCAAGTAGATTCAAAATGTTAAATTTAAGTAAAGTTTAATAGAAGATCTAGTTTAAAATATCCAAGGCATGTTTTGCACACTTTACACTAATTAGCACAAAATAATATTCAAATATTTGTGTTTATATGAACCAGTACACCCTCATCAGTCAATGAAACCTCATTTTGTTTTGTCGCTTCAAATGTTTTGGAAGTCTCAAACAACTCTACAATATTCCTCCTTCATCAAAGGGCACAAATTCAAGCTAGTGGCTATGCAGCTAGGTTAGCTCGAGGACGGGGAACAAGGTTGTGAGATGGAAACAGGCAAAAATGCACCTCCTTGCCTAGTATTTGCTATGCTAGTTGCCTGTGGTGCTCACAGCTAGCGGCAGACAGGTGGTTAGTAGGGAAGTGATTGAAACTTGCTCCTATTGTCCCCACCCACATGGTCAGATTGATTAATCATTCGCAGTAACACCAGGAACATGTAGCCTTTTTAGAAAATAGATATGTTCTGTGTTTAATTTCATGTCAAACAGAGTGTTGACTTTTGTTCCTTTGACTAAGGGTGAATAATCGTAGTGGTCATCAAAACCAGTAAATATATAAATTAATAAATTAGTGCTATGTTTACTATTTAAATAACTGAAAACACGAAGGCAGATTCTTGTGAGGCTTGGTCTAAAGACCATATGAGCTGAATTACATAAAAATTGGATAAGATTTCCAATTGGAAAATATTTTTTCTAGAGCAAAAGTGTGCAAAAGATAGGAAAAAGCTGAAAAAACTTGCTGATGGTGCCACTAGAGGGTGACCACCAAATGGGCCAGGGAACTATTCAGGCCTATTTAAAACTATCTTTGTTATTCAGACTGTTCAGACATGACTGTCCCATAAACTGAATCAGATCACTAAATGATGCACACACAAAAGGGTAACACTTTATTTTAAGGTGTCCTTGTTACACATGTTACAT
>NW_015785346.1:0-1615 GCF_001515625.1 Sinocyclocheilus rhinocerous | reverse complement strand
GCGTTTGAAAAGAATACAGAAATGGATAGGATTTGCCTCAGATTGTGTAGTTTTTAAGCTGTAGCCTCCATTAAGAAGTTCACAGATTGAATTGCTTATTATTTGTGAAGCGTTTTCTCTGCACGTCTGATATCTGTTGTCCTCTCTTTCACTGGAAATGTGTTGCATTATGACAGCATGGCATCACTCCTGCATTCGGCTTTGCACACCGAGTAAAAATAAAGCTTAGAGAGTTCTAAGAATCCGAGCCAGTGATCTCTGACTGATGATTGGCCAGATTGCATGTGTCTACTAGTGACATGTGTTATGAGTTTGATGATGCTGCTTTACTTCAGACAATGTAGTTTTAAAAAGTAGAAAGTTTAGAAAGGATTTAAACATTTACAAGAGACTTCTTGTAATATCTATATATATAAAAAAAAGATTTCTTTTAACATTTTCTTTTAACAACCCCAGTCGCAAACACTGAGCCGACTCTCTGGTCTCTGAGGTTATTGTTCATTTTCAGACACTGGCCGCTGTGCTGTCAGGACCCCAGCGCTGGAGCATTCGGTTATGTCTCCTCTTCTCATGTTTCAAGGGGAATGAGAGTGACATTTAATCTGGGCACTGTGAGTGGGGGGAGAATGAACTGCTTGTCCATAGCAACATTGCAAAGAGACTGACGTTTGTTTTCTTTTCTCTTTCTCTCTCCTTGTTGTGTTTCTCAGATAAATTATTTGGGAAGCGGCTGCTGCAGGCCGGGAGACACATCATGTCCCATAAATCCTGGATGAAGACGGTGCCCACAGAGAACTGTGATGTCCTTATGACGTTTCCAGGTGTCTCTTTCTTTCTATATTTCTTACAAAACACAGAATAAATACCTTTTTTAGAATGATGCTATGATATTAATGTGGTATTTGAATTTGGTCATTTTTCAGTACCATGATATGTATTAGTATAATATAAATGTAGTGTGATGATACCACAACAGTACATGCTAGTAAGTAACATATTCCACAAATATGTGAGAAGAACTATATAATGCACAATTATTATTTATGTTTAATGCATAATTATTTGTCTATTTGTTAAAACAAATAGCTAACATTTGAACAAGGTTAAGAACAAATTCACATGCTGTGAATTAGATGGAAAATATTTGTGAGAAGTTCTCCTGTATGTGTAAATATAAATAATCCATGCAATTATTAGCAATTGAGTTAGTACAAAAAATATTGATAAATCATGATTTGTTTGTGAAAACGTCCAAGACCCAGTGAAAATTGTAAAATTTGCAGTTGTCTTCTTTATTTTTGGACAAAACCAGTTAATTTAGATCAGGGTTCTTATGGTTAACTAAAACTAAGTCCATAAAATATGTTACTTAAAATAAAAGAATAACTGAAATAAAATAAAATACAAAAAAATTATTTTGTTTCAGCTAGTTAACAGGACAGCAATTCTTATTTTCCTTTAGTTTAACCTGATGTACTAAAATAACTAAAACTGAAATAAAAATGAATACACTATATAGACAAAAAATGACAAAAACACACAACAACAAAAAAATACTAAAACTTTAAAAGTGACATATCATGAAAATCTGACCTTTCCAGGTTTTAAGTGCTAT
>NW_015785345.1:0-1564 GCF_001515625.1 Sinocyclocheilus rhinocerous | reverse complement strand
ATTTGCAGTGTCGTGTGTGGAAGTGTTTCTTCAGGCTAGGCTCCGTGGAAGACTGCTTTATGTCATTAGTAGTCATTGCTCACATTCGGCGCACGAGCCCCAGGGCACAGCGGCACGCGTTAATTACTTCACTAATGACCCTTTGTGAGAGAATCAAGCTGTGGCTGTGGAGCGGTTCCCAAATCTCTCTCCTCCCCTCATTCTGCCTCTCCCATCATCCCTTCCCCGTCACTCCTCTCATATCTACTATCTCTCCATTGACCTGCTTGTTTCCCTCACCGGTTTTTAAACATTTTTGTGATGTGCAATTGCTGTTGCACCGCTCTCTTCCAATTAGATGCAGTGCACCATGTTTGCATGCACTAAAAAATTATTATTATTTTTTATTTTTTTGCATAACTTTGCATGAACGGAGCCCATGCCAGCGCAGGGAACACAGTCGTCCTATACCACCTGGCACTGATGGATGTTGTGTGTGTGTTTTTGTTTTATTATATTGAATCTTTTTCATGAATGATGAACCAAATTTCCAGTGAAAGTTAATTAACTGTCTTTATGGGCATCCAGTTTTAGTTATAGTCCTTGTTAATATGTAGCTTTTATTTTTATATTTTATTTCAGTTACTAACAATGATTATTAATAGTTTAAGTTCTAGTTAACATTAACTGCTATCCAGAAGCATTTCGGCTCAGGCCACAGTGACGGCCCATGGATGCACATGGATGCTCTTTTCTAGCTCTTAGACAGACTAATCTTCTAGAGACTGTTGGTTCTAAAGTACTAAGACACAAACAAGAGGTGGCAGCTACAGCTCCCTAGAGACATAATCATTCGTCTAAGGCCAGATTGAGTGTTAATGCCTTGTTTAACCATATTCACATCTTTATAAAGACTACAGCAACTCTAGTGGGAACAACTAGCTATTCCCTCCTAGCCAGATCAATAGATGGAGAGACATATTTTGTCCTTTGAGCTGGAGACATATGCCGTAGAGTGTGTTTACCAGCTTATTACCCTGCACTTGACACTCTGACACTCAAATATAGTCTGGCAGATGATATGATGTATTTCATCTGTAAACTAAGATGTAAATCATTTTATTGGCTGTAATAGTTGCAGTAACCGATTACAGACTCGTATATCTGTTGTTATTGGACATTAAAACTGAATCCCTGTGATGTGAAACCACCGAGCAGAGACAAAAGAAATACATCAAGCGGTTAGTCATGGCATATTGCAAATGAAAAATCCTTTGATTTCATGTGCAGCACAAAAAATTAAACAGAGGTAGAGGCATAGTTCAGCCTTGAATGAGAGTGCTGTCATCGTTTACTCACCCTCAGATGTGCAGTGGATGTGCAGTTAGAAGTTTTAATTTGAAATAAGTAGAATGAAAATGAATCAAAATGAAAAGAAATTGAAATTACAAATTTTTACCTAAAAATGCAATGTTAGAACAAATAAACGATAGATAGATAGATAGATAGATAGATAGATAGTTAGACAGAACAAATGACCCATAGATGGATAGATAGATAGATAGATAGATAGATAGATAGATAG
>NW_015785344.1:0-1615 GCF_001515625.1 Sinocyclocheilus rhinocerous | reverse complement strand
TATATATATATATATAAAATAGACCCCAAAATTGTGAACGGTAGTGTAAGTGGGCATGTTTTGCTGGACCTTCAATAAGAAGACAAATCTAATTTCTACGTAAGGAATTATATTATGAACAATTATTTGCATTATCAATTATCAGTTTTCTCAATGTGTTTTAATTACATCATGCCATTATTTTCTTAGTCTGTTTCCAAAACAGTACATAAAAATCATTAATGACTCAGTGTCAAGCTTATAAAAAAAAATTTAATTTCTGAATGAATTGTCGGCGCTGATAGCCGTAGCGCGCCGACAAATAGTGCATTTGTGCTACAGGCTTCCCGAGATCGAATCCCGGCTCGAGGACCTTTCCCGATCCCGCCCCCCTCTGTCTCTCTCTCTCTCTCTCCCACTTCGCTTTCTGTCACTTCTACACTGTCCTATACTAATAAGAATTTTAAAAAAAAAGTTGTCAACAATTTCTGAATGAATCAGTAATTTTGAATGAATCAGTTTATTGAATTTGTGACTCCTAAAGACAGTGGTTAAATTCAAAATAGCATGTTAGCATACTAAATTGTAGGAATAGAATGATGGTATGATATTAGATTAGCCCCCTCTTTTTCTGCTTTTAAGTCTGCTCTAAAGACATATCTATGCTCTCTAGCTTTCAATACCTTTTGATCATTGGTTTAATTGTTGTTTTGTTATTGTTGGCTTTTAAATTTAATAGTCTTGTTTTATTCATCTTATTTCTGAGTTTTTATTCTATTCTGTACAGCACTTTGGTCAACTTCGGTTGTTTTACAAATAAATAATGTATTGTAGTGTATTGTATGATATTCTGAAATTAGCAGTCACTTATTTTGTCCCTGAATGAATCAGTTTTTTGAACAAATCAGTTGACTGAATTCATTGACTTCCTCATAAAGTTTAGTGAGGCTCAGGAGGAATAGTTTCTCAGTGTTTTTGCTCAGGCCTCGCTTCTCTGGAGTAGTTGGTGTACTCAAACATTGTGCTGTTGAAGAGCAGCTTCTATTTTAATCCAATCGGAAGGTTAAGTGGAAGGGGTGGAGGAAATACAAATTACGACCGAACGCAGGGATGTTTGAAAGCTCTGTTTGCTGAGAGCAGGCGCCACGTGGAGTTCACTAGAACGCAATGTTTTACTGTCTAAAAATGACTCAGTGGAGCCTTAAAGAAGGGCTTTCCTTAGACTGACCGCTGTGAATCAACTGTGATTCACAGACTCCCTGCAGAATGTTGCCTTCACTACGTTTCTAATCATTAATCATTTGAATTAGTTTCGTTAATCATTTGACAGCACTAATATATATATGATTATTTTACATATAGATGACCTTTAAAGTCATCTAATGCTCACTTGAAGTTCATCTTAAAAATAATAATAATAATTTAATAACACTTTTAAATTATAGTGATGTGATGCCTAAAAGAAATTCTAGCAAATCATGTAAAAAAACAATTTATTTTAGTGTTTTTGTTTGTTTATTTGTTTTGTTTTTAGTATTTTATTTTATTCAGAAACAGTATTCTTATTGTTAACTAAAACTATTAAAAAATAGTTTTAGGTAATTTAATTAAAGCTAAAAGAAAATATAAGTTTTAG
>NW_015785343.1:0-1591 GCF_001515625.1 Sinocyclocheilus rhinocerous | reverse complement strand
CCCATCTGAACGCAAGAGGTAGAAGGAGATACCTGGAGAGAATCACGCAATCAGTGGTGGTTCATGGTGCAAGAAGACAAGAATATCTGGATCCATTTGTTGTGTGCAGCAGGATAAAAGAGTGAATAGAAAGTAATCCCAAAACATACTTTCACTAGTCGACAGGAACTGTTCATTAAGTACCAGCAGAGCTAACATAATGATGCAACATGTAAAAACATTCAGATCTTAGTGCTGGAGTAGAATAACAACAACAACATTGTACATGCAATCCCAAAAAGGAACAATAAATAAATAATTAAAACAATGATATAGGAAAGAAAGAAAGAAAGAAAGAAAGAAAGAAAAAAGTAATAATTGTCACTGCACTGGCAAAATAATTTCAAGAAAAGTTCTATTGTGTGTACAAATACAAAATATTACACACAATTATTAATGAATGAGATCCATTACTTCTAATTTCACATGCAAAATTTACATGGAGTAGGCATGGAGAGGCAAAGCAGGAAAAAGTAAATAAATAAATTTTTAAAAATGCCCGTTTAATTGCAATTCAGTTTAATTGCCAGTTAAATTGAATTCTTCTTAATATTGTTGGCCCCTCAAAACAAATTATAGGAGCCTTTAAAAATAATCTCTATTAATTGTTTGGAAGACTGCCTACAATTTAGCATGCTTTCGCCAATTTTTAATTCAGAGACAGATGAGGAAATGTTGACAGAGAGGTCGAGTCGGACCATACACGACACAAGCCAACAAAGAGCTTTTAGTTGAACCCAGTTCTACTACTAGTCATATAAAATTGCATACATATTTGATGAAAAAGAACTGGCATACATTCCTATGTTTACCATCCAGTGATCTAAAAGGGGCCAAAATGTGTAAAAGCCATAGTCTCAGTAGTGAATATTGCATCCACAGCCTCTATGGAAACATTCCCATTCATATCTCGTCTATTGCCAATTCTATTGTCATTGACATACAGCTACACCTCCCCAACCCCAGCCTCCATCCGCCCATGTTGAATCATTAAGTTCATTACCAGTCATTCCAGGAACTCTGCTCTGCATGAAAGTTTATTCAACCTAGCATTTCTGGGACAGACTGCTTGATGAGGCTATACATACCCAACTGCTGTCCACGTTATGAAACATTTGATTAAGTAAACATGCTGGAAGCCCAAAACACGTACTTCATATCTCCAGCTGAATTTCTGCTTAGTTTTGAATATCTCCTGATTTTAGAGTTGTGCAAAAAATATAAACAGCACATTATTATAAGTTATGAGCGCTCCAGTTATTTGCAATGCAACCAGACAGGCTGGTGTAACAATGTGCCCCAATCAGGCATGACACGACAAGCTTCAAGAAGAGAGTAATTTGTCTGTCCACACCAAGGACAAAAATGCTGCATAACATGACAAAATTACAGAAAATCAAACATAAAAAATTATATGGCTATGTGGAGTGTAATTCCTCTGGGCGAGGCTAACCAGTGTGACGCTACAGAAAAAGGTGCATTCATAGTTTCACAAGTACTAACTGTATTCACACATACAGTGGGTACGGAAAGTATTCAGACCCCCTTAAAT
>NW_015785342.1:0-1614 GCF_001515625.1 Sinocyclocheilus rhinocerous | reverse complement strand
AAAAAAAAACGAAATGGATAAAGCATTTCCACTGGGTGTAAAAACAGGAAGCTTGCTGAAATAAGCTATTTAAATCAATGGCAGAAAGCAAAATGGTTCATAGTTTGGCACCAAAGCGATCCACATTCGCACAGTTTGTATTGCTACCACATCCATGTGTCCTACAGTGAATAATAAACAGTAAATTGCTAGGTGATATCTCTGGGGTGTAGCTGTTGATTTTCAGGACCAACATCCAGAATAACTACTCAAAAAAGAAACGAATCGAGCTTCGCTCCACAATTGTGATTATTCTAGTGTAGGTGGCACACAAACAGCAAACCGATTCTACAAAGGGCTGATAGTAGAGTTGATATTTCTCAAAAGAGGACTCCTATGACATCTAATTTTAATACGAGCGTAAACAAATAAAAAATTAACCATGCTCACGTGTATGATGCAAAAATATCAAGATGCATACATAGCCACAAAATGCAAAACCGTACCGTATGCTCGTTTGCTCGGCTGGACGGTTAATGCATAGGGATTGGAAATCAAACTGTATACAGGTCTAGATTATGTATTACTGATCTGTCATTTTTTGCTACCAAACAGTTGCACTTGTGCAAAAAGCATTGATTTTGACTGCAGCAGTGGAGAACAAAACTATCTATACGTCTGATTATACCTTCATACTTTGGCAAGTCTCAGATTTTTGTCCACAGTGTTTTAGTTGCATTTGTTTTGGTGTTTTGTACTTGTATGTTTTTCAGTGATAACACTTGAGCAGTGGTGCCCAACACCAAACATAATTATATCACAGGCATAGTTACTAACCTGGGGTGAGATTTCTAAAATTGATGGATTATTCAAATAGAAAGTTGGTTGTGCTTGCATACGTTACATTTTATTAATGTTAGTTTGTAATGTGTTTCCCGTGTATGCATGTTAATGTTCTATCTAAAGATAATATTTACTACATGCATGCATGTCATTTTCTAAATGCAACGAAACTGAAGCTGAGTAACACACACATTAACATATCCATCTACAGATTATTTACTAGATTCACTGAAATAAGTTTTTGTCAACTGAAATGTATAGTATTGAGTGCAATGGTGACCCTCCTCCTACGTTTGAGCCCAATTTATTATTACAACATAAATTAATACACGAACCAAAAATAAAAATGCATATAGACATTCTGTTTGACAACATTCTGTTACATGTTTCCGAAAAACCTAAGACGGTGCTGAAACCTTTTGAAGAGGAGCGGGACTAATTTTGTTATCCAAGAATGGAAAGGAGGCTCATACCGATACCCAAAATGATACGAAAAATTGAATACAGTACATATTTATACATATCATTGTGCATTTACTGTATAAATGACTGACATCTAATAGTGGCAAGAAATGATGTAAAATGTTGCCTGTTCCAGTTAAGCTTTCCTGACTCTTTTTTGCTTTTTATTAATTGATGACAATAGAAGACTTTTGCTCATTTTTGGCCTAAAAGGTGCATGCAGTATGATGTATATCACTACATTATACAGTATTCATCTAATTACAAGATTTGTACAGGTGACTGTACGTTTTACCAGCTGTGACCAACACATGAAAAACCGCAAGGTTA
>NW_015785341.1:0-1615 GCF_001515625.1 Sinocyclocheilus rhinocerous | reverse complement strand
GTTATCGCACTGGATCCAAACTTGCTGACTTTGCTGACACAGGGTATAACTTCCTAAAACAATGACCAGCTTAGAAAAATTGCTTGTGAATCTCTGATTATGCAATATATTTACCAAATATTGGATTGAATATTTTTAGCAAGTTGTTTTATTTCATTTAGCACAGGTTTTGTATTGTAGGCATCACTGATTTTTTTTGAGTGAACATTGCCAAAAATAATGCTTTTTTCATTCAAAAGCGAGGTGCATGAGCTCAGATCATTGAGGCCTACGATCAATCAATTCCAGAAAGAAACACAAAACCTGTGCAAACTGAAAGAAAACAAGTAGTAAAAAAAGATTAAGATTCGGTCATAATACAGCATTACATGTCTGACCGGGAACTCCAAATTGCGAAAATGAGTTTTATCACAGCACGAGTGTTCAAAAAAAAATCAACTATTAATCTTTGAATTTTCAGCCAGACCAAAAGTTGAAGTGACTGTAATGCCTAGTGATCGTGTCTTCAGCGGAGAGACTGTCACTCTCAGATGTGACTTAGAAGAAGGCGTTGACTGGACATATGGTTGGTATAAAGATGATTCTGTCGTCCCCATCAGCACTGAGCGAGTGTACAAATTCACATCTGACGAGTCTGACGCTGGTAAATACACCTGTAGAGGAGAGAAGAAACGAGACTCGCGCAGATCAGAGATCAGTGACGCTGTTACACTGACTGTATCAGGTTCATCTAATCTCCTCAAATGCCTTTTACTAACATCAGTGTTCAAGTACAAATGTTTATTCTTCCGTCATACACTCACAGACGGTTCTTTTGTTCATAGATTTCCCCAGAGCTACAATCACGGCAGATCCAGACAGGTTTGTGTTCACTGGAGAGACGATCGCTCTGAAATGTGCCATAGAGTCTCATTACAGTGACTGGAGATTCCACTGGTCTAAATACAGCAGCATGTTTGCTGCAGGCGAGAAAAACACAAGCACAGAGACTCTCACTATTGAAAGTGTTTCTGAGTCCGATCGGGATAGATATTGGTGTTGGGGAGAAAGAGAGAGCAGACCAATGAAATCCCAGAAGAGTGAAGCTGTTTTAGTCAATGTGGCAGGTGAGTGTTTTACTGTCTGTAACACTGAATGTATTCACACTTTTAATTGAGTAGTGACCACTAGGTGGCATTTCAACAGTGTCTGGTTTTGCATCCTGACAGAACTTGCAACCAATGACAAAATGAGTTTGAGGCTGGACTACATGTTTGTTTGTTTTTTCCATCTAATGGCAGATGGGAGGAGTGTTTAAGAAAACAGTTACATTAATAACCCATACAGTTATTAGCAAATGAGACCCATTGTTTTTGCACTTTCATTTGGTGTCACGTGGTACAGAAATGACACACTACAGCTTTAAGTGACACCACTTGTGAAAAAGGAAATGTATAGAATGTGCACTTGTAGTGTACTTTGAATCTTAAAGGTAGTTTTTGAAAATAAATTAAATGCTTAGAGTGTGCAATTGTACTTTGGATCTTAAAAGTTACAAATATATAGAGATATAATACTAATTATATTGAATGCACACTTGTAGAGTACATTGAATCTTAAAAGATAAAAAAAAAAA
>NW_015785340.1:0-1597 GCF_001515625.1 Sinocyclocheilus rhinocerous | reverse complement strand
AACATCTCAAAATGTCAACACAGCTAAGCATTAAGAGACCCAAGTCTTGCCGTCACATGGACGTAAGACTGCTGAACCACAAAGAAGAAGTCCATCTTCAGTGGAAATTACACAACATCAGCGCCAAATACAGACTCAACCTCAGGCTGCTGGAGCAGGAACGAGAGCTAGTGCTAAAAGAGCACAAACGGCTGCTGAATTTAAGGGTTTGAGAACCGCACGCAACCATAAACAACACAATGAGAGCCATATCAGAGGTCAGGATGACAAACGATGCACACGAGACACGATTTTCAAAATCCGCTCCAGCTTTCAGACCTCCATCCTCTGTGAAAACGTATGAGGATGATAAAGAACAGAGGTTTGCTAAATCAGCATCATTCTCCGTCAAGCAAGATGATTCATCTGCATCTATGATAGTCACAGAGAAATTCAAAGCTTCAGAAAACGCTCAGCTTTCCATTCTACAGCTGAAAGACCTGGCGTTGATCGACAGCATCCCTCAGAAAGAGTTGGTGTATCAGGTAGAGTATTACCGATGGTATAAAGAAAGACTGAAACAACTGCAGAGAGAAAAACTACAACAGAAACTAAGGAGCTTTCTCAACTCTATAGGTATACATGAACATTTATGTACCATTAAGAGAATTTTGAACTGATCGTGCTAAATGTTTTTCTCAGTTCTCTTAAGTTACGTGTTAATCTACCTCTGAATGTGCAACTGCACTGTAACGGAACATTATTTACATTAAGGTGTTCATTTTGTCACATTCGTTAAGCGATGCTTCCCATCCTCCTCATGGTCAGGACAGCCGTATGAGTTGGAGACTCCAGGAGCAGAGACTGGTTTTTCTTCCACTGTGGAGATTCTGAAAGTGTTTTATCTACAAGAATAAATACAAAATTAATGTAACCCAGTTCCTTTTCCTTTTCCAAATCTTTAAAGATAAATAAAGCATGCTTTGATTATACTGTTGCCCTCATTTCCAAATGAACGTCAGTAAGAAAATATACATACATTTACTCCGACATAAATTAAATGACAATAACAATAGCAAGGTTTTTTTTTTCTTGATTTAGTCTTTACATTTTTTAATGCTTACTGCATAATTTAACACAAAATAAACTGATAAAAATACTTTGTAATCTCACACTTCATTCCAGCCCATGTAAGAATAATATCCATTCCATATTTACCCCTTCATGAGAGATTTACCGAAAATTATTTCATATTAAAAGGGATAGTTCACTCGTAAATGAAAATGTACTCACCAAAAGACTCTGGTTAATCTTCGAAACAGAAATACATATATTTTTAATGGAACCCGAGAGGCTTCATTGAATGTCCAGGTAACTAAAATTTAGAAGATCCAAAAAGTTCAAAAAGCATCATAGAATGAAACCATAGGAATCTGTTCATCATATAAAGTACTCATATCTTCATGAAACTTGGATTAAAATTAATATGGATTAATTTCATGCCATATTTATGACCTTTTTGAACCTTCTAAGTTTTAGTTACCTGGACTTCCAATGTTTCTCAGTTTTCATTAACAATATCTTAAAGGGGTCATATGATGCGATTTCAAGTTTTCCT
>NW_015785339.1:0-1614 GCF_001515625.1 Sinocyclocheilus rhinocerous | reverse complement strand
TAATATCTCTGTCTTATCCGAATTTAATAAGAGAAAAGTATTGGTTATTATTATAGGCTATTTTATATCATTAGGCCTATAGAATGTTAAAAGATGATAAAAAGATTTTTAAAAAGTCTTGCTGAGCCCAATATTCAAAATATGAGTGCGATTTACATTGTGTACAAAGTGATTTTAGTAAAGTTAGCTATATATTATATAGACATTATTATTAATATTATTATTATTATTATTGACTAAAATTAATCCAAAAATAGTTAGAATACATTACTTAAAACGAGTAATCAAGATTACATTACTAATTATAATTTTTAGTAACGGACCACAATTGGTAGCCAAAGTCTACCCAGCACTGTATGACTATCACTAACTTTTGGCAACCAGAAGCACGTCCAAATACTTTTTCTCTTCATTTTGATCAGTACCTCTATTGTTTTATAATTTTTAAAATATATTTTGCTTGAAAGTGTCTTGGTGCTTTTCATTTTTCATTTTTTTCTAAATAAACACTGCTTGGTTTGATATTTACTATGTAATGCAATGACATGTGACTTCAAAGTATATGTATTCAAATAGCACAAAGCGAGCATGTTTCAGACTATGCATGTGCGTGTGTGCTCTTCAGAGATGGAGGAAGGTGTGGTGCGTGGTGGTGGCGGAGGGCAGACGCAGCGTCTCACGGCTGGAGCTGTACGAGAACAAGCACTCCTCCATCAAACAGGGCTCCAGCAAACGCAAACCTGACTACAAACAGGTGATCCGGCTGCGAGAATGCATCCGCATATCAGAAAGAGAGATGGCTGACTGCCCCAAAGACTGCGCTGCCTTTTATCTCGAGACCTCAGACAAACTTTACGTGTTCGCTGCCCAACATTCAGAGCTGAAGGGCTGGATCAAGAGTCTGTGCGAGCAGGCGTTCCCTGTAGGTTGAATCGCATCAAATCACAGCGCATAATGATGATGAGCGTTTTACTAATTGCTTATAATACATAATGGACACGTTGCCTTTCAGGACACCGGGGCTGAACAAAGATTACAGAGAGAGAGCTGCATCTATTCTGACCCTGTGAGCAGATCCCACACCAGAGAAATGCAGGAAAACTCACTTTATGACACAGCAGAGAACGGTAAGGCAGTTAAAGTCAGGCTAACAACCTAAATATAAGTTATAAATGACTATAAAATTATGTTCATTAAAATTTATCTATATTTACCATTGTGAATTGGGTTGCACAAGCATTGTTAAGACCCTAAAATACTGCAAACGCAAGGGTAAACTTGCTCTTTCATAATTTCATCAGTTTAACACTTTCATGCAGAAAAAATAATAAATGGTAGATAATAATACATAAATGGTAGTCTATATTTTATTTTATTTTTTTATTTATTTATTTTATTTTAGCTGCTTTCAGAATGTATCTATTCTTTATATCACTTGTATACTATTTATTTATTTAAACTGAATTAAAACTGTAATACATAGTCACCACATATTATTATTATTATTTTTCAGATTTTATGTATTTAAAGATAATTAAATATTATAATTTATGTATTTAGAGATAATTAAAAAAGTGTAGTATATAATATGTGTCATATAGGAAAGTGTTACAT
>NW_015785338.1:0-1574 GCF_001515625.1 Sinocyclocheilus rhinocerous | reverse complement strand
CACACACACACACACACACACACACACACTCTCTCTTATAAAAATATAAACTATTCCAGTTCAGCTATTGAAGCCAGGTACACATAGTAAGTCAGTTCATTAGCTGCATGTACACCATTCACACAAGATGGTTCTGCCACACATAGCTGGTATGCATGTGATGAGCATGGCTCTTTGCAGCAACAGCCGTGGATCTGCATTGTTAGGAGGTGTGTGTCTTGTGTTTGTGCAGCTTGTCTTCTGTGTTGGTGGGATGCGCTTAGCAGTAAGTCTTTGTACTTGTTCTGCAGCAGCAGTGTAGGTAGATGTAGTTGGTCAAGGCCAAACCTACTAACCTGTCATATCGTCTAATACTTTAACATTTATTCATAGAGTTGTCACGAACTATGGCTAGGCCACCCCGAGTGTGTGTATATACTGGCTTATGTTACTTACACAAGAGAACAATAAAAAACCATGGAGCAGCACAAGTCAAAGTAAAAAAAAAAGAAAAAAGTATTTATTTATTTATTTTAAATGCACTGGTTTATTACCACACATTTGTTTAAAATAACCATTTTATATAAACCATTACCTTTCCAACATAATCTATATATCATTACCATGATGTACATTTATTCATACTGTGATGTAAGATTTTATCATACCACACACCTTAAGACCCAGCTGACATTCAATTTTGTAAAATTATATCATTGAGGATGGGGGAAAAAGGGAAGAATAAAATCATCTTAAACTTCAAATTTTCCTGTAGACCATTTTTTTCAGACCCACCAAAACTAACCATCAGTCTTTCGTATCTGAAAGTGCAGATTGTCACTGATGATACCACAGCAAAAGCCTGTGTTTCGCAGGCAATGTTTTCTATCCGATGCTGTGTGTCTCATGCAGGTGGAGACACAGGATTCAATTCCCTTTGTTATAATTCCACTCATTATCTTCTTTCACAGAACACTTCTGTTTTAAAGATTTAGCAATTATGTTTTTGTCAGGGTGAATCACAATGCTAGGTGAGCAATATTACTTTCAGATTGATTTTATCCAGCGGGGTGTAGAATGTAATGCATAATGACAAACAACTTAGCAGAAGTAAGCCTGTGTAATAGTTCTTCTGAAGACAATGGGCTTGTGCTGGTTTCTATTTATTTTTATAGTTTTACATTTTAACATAATGCACCTACAGATTACGGGCACAACTTCATTTCTAAGAAGATGCTTTGCAACTTCATTAAAATTTCTGGCGCAACAAAGTTACAAGCAACCACAGAGGGCATCAAGCCCGATATTAATGACGTAATCGAAATTCATTCCCAGATAAATGAAATCAATATGTTCTGATGTGTCTGTTAAATGTTAAATCGCTTGTTGGGTTCCATCTGAATGAATCTAACTCATGTGAAACGAATTGTTGTGCCTGAAGCTTTAGGCCTGTAATTTGATGCAGACACTAATAGGAGGCTGGGATTAATCTGCATAATTTTGCAATCAAATCATAAGATGAGCATGTGCGTGTGGGTGTGCATGTGTGAGTGTGTGTGTGTGAGTGTGTGTGTGTGTGTGCATGTGTGTGTGTG
>NW_015785337.1:0-1613 GCF_001515625.1 Sinocyclocheilus rhinocerous | reverse complement strand
GCCAGTACTGTGCAAAAGAACCATCTCCATTTTCTCTAACTCACCTTAGTTGTCCCTTTATGATGGTCTCTCCTTTCTTGTTTCGCTCTCTCTCTTTCCCTCCTCTTCCTCTCTGTTAGACTTCCTCCATCCTCATCACCTCTGAGTTCCTCTCTCCTACCCTCCCCCTCTCTCTATTCCTCCTCTTCTTGCACCCCCACCACCACCACCCGCACATGCACACTAGGCAGAGAAAGAGATTTCCAGTACTAATAATTTCTGCTCGCAACCACAGGCCTGAAGGTGAGGTTGGGCTCGTTCCCTATGTTTTCCACGGACTCTCAGCACTAACATGGATGGCACAACCTATTGTTCTCGTGCTAGATTTGCATGGCCTTTTAGGTCGGGTTTTGTTTATTTATAAACACTGTAACCGTTATAATCACTCCGTCATAGTTAAAGAACATGTATCGAGGTTCAGTATGAGTTGCGGTGCAGCGGAAGCGGAGATTTTAACAGCGGTGAACTCTCTGACCCCCCTCCCTTGTTTCCCCTTCTGAAAATGCCATCTCTCCCCGTCGCGGGATACAAAAGGTTTGGGGCGGGGCTTCGTGACGTGACATCTGCGGGAGGGGCGTGGTCAAGAATATGCAGCGTTCGTTGCATTCAACATATGGATAGACCCTTTAAGTTATGGCTGTGCCTTCTTTATAAGGGGTCAGAAGCTGTGGGTGTTACACGGAGATGGGTTTACACGAGGGATTCTCTCAAAACCATCCTAGATGTGAGGTTCAAGCTTCGACGTACTGCAATTAAGTACCACTGGCATTTAGATGCACACTCGATGCAGTTCAAACCATTCGATCATTATCCACTGTGGTGACACACAGTAGCTGTTCCTACACAGTAGCAACTTAAGTCGCTGTCCTGTATTGTCAACTAGTGCTCCCTCGTGGACAAAAGAGGTACTGCAGGACAGGGCCATTCTAGGCCTCAGATAATATTTCATTCCCTCGATCATTTAAAAGTGGTTATTCACCTAAACAGAAATATCCATTAAAATTAATTTAAAGAGGATTGAATTAATTCAACATTTACATTAAAATATGATACAAAGCATTTTGTCATGTTCCTGATGGGCTCAATTTGTACCTAGGGAAAATTGTGCACATAATTTGGAATTGTAGTTATTAATATGAACATCTGTATTCCTTTTTTTACCATTCTATTAGTTCTTTACGATTCCATTTGTTACAATTAAGAATAAATTATGCATAATTATATATTAAATCGCAGTGTATAGTTGTCTCCTCAGGCTTAATGCTGTAAAAACTCTGCCCATAAAAAAACAGTCAATAAACACTAATCAGTTAATAGAAATTCAGAATTTCATTAATGAAATTAAGAAATTCAGAAATTCATTAATTTCACAAATGCCTAAAAAACTCATCACACTTAACCCTATGTTTCATTTCATGTTGCATTGTTATACTGTCCTTTGCACATAATACACACAAAGAAGCAACTAACACTAACACAATAAGACATCACAAACAAGGATTCATAGTTTTCTTTTATATGTTCGTAAGACAGTTTGGATTTTTTTTATTTATTGCAAAATGAAAAAAAAAAAA
>NW_015785336.1:0-1613 GCF_001515625.1 Sinocyclocheilus rhinocerous | reverse complement strand
TTTTTTTTTTTTTTTTGTATAACCACAGTTTTACTATAAATAGTATGGTTAATATGGTAAACACGGAGACCGAGACGGCAGAAAGCGCACCCTGTTTGTTTTCGTTATTTTACAAAAGGGTTTTGTAAGGTTTTGTTGTTTCGAATGACCAAAAGTAATGGAGTTGAAGCTCTTTCCGCTGTTATCGGGATCGTTATCAAGTGCAGTAGCCCACTTGTTGCACTCTATACAAGTTGTACAGCTTTGATTGTTTGTAAAAGCAAATGAAAACATACCTGTGAAGTGTTTCTTAAATATTTCATAGTTTTGCATTTATTTTAAGTAGCTTTTTTTATGGTTTTAGTGACTTTAGTAGCCCTGGTTTTAATTTCTGATGGCTATGAGCCATAATCCTGTTGATAGAAACATCATGTGTTTTTATTTCATGAAGCTGCTGTTCTCTCTGCTCTGTAATGGATGTGTTAGTGTTGTATAGTAAATGGGAGAAAGCGTGATGAGAAGAGACAGACTGCTGTCAGAATGACTGAAGACGTTGTTCCTGCACCGCTGTGATTTTTTGAGCTCCTCAGTTCAGTTCTGCTCAGGTTGCAGGTTTGAAAGCATCAGGAGCCCTTCAGGAAGAAAGCGATCCTCACCACAGATGTGAAGCCACAGAAAGCCTGATAAATAAAGATTGTAATTGATTCCATTGCGAGGAGTATTCTTCAGCCACGGGAAGCTCCTCCGGGACGCTTTTGTGGGTTAACTGAATTAACACTGCTCTCTCGACTCAGAGAAAACCTGAAAGTAATTGAAAGATCCACAGGCAACATTTCTGTTGCATTTATTCAGTTTATCTTCCAGAGGAGACAGAGACAACTTCACAAAGTGGAGTCAAATACTGCGAGAATAAGGAAAAGCCTGGTGTTTTTACATTAATCTCAGTGTTGTGTGCTTTACAGGAATAGTTCATCTGAAAAGAGAAAGGTTTTTCTGTGAGTTTCCTGCACAAAGCTCTCATGTGACTTACATTTTTACAGTTACATTACCGCATTTTAGCAGATGCTTTTATCCAAAGCAACTTACACAAGAGGAACAAAGACATTCAAGAGCCAACAATATTTATATCTTGCATGAGTCAAATCTAGTACTTTTATGATATTTTTTGTTTATGTTTTATATGCCTTGTTGCAGGGATTCCCAATCTGTTTTGTCATCTGAACCTCTTTGAGATAAAATATTTATTTGAACACCCTATGAGATTTTTAAGTTCATATTTCAATAATTTAACAACATGTTTGCATGTTCACTGGTGTTATGTGACATGTAGGTAAACAAAAACATATTTTCAATATCTTTTTAGTAAGTGTATTATTTTGACTTGTTCATATTTTAAAATTATTTACTGTAAATTTAAATTTTTAACAAAAATTTAAATGTTGAAGTAATTAATTATTAGCTTTGCATCAACTCTGTGGAAGAAATGTTATTTAGGTCTACATTTAATGTGTATGTGTTTGACTTGCATATAAAATTTCATTCAAATTTCATGGATTATACAGATTTAATATAAACTAATAATCTTAATATAACCTGATTCATATATATATATATATATATATATGTGAATCAGG
>NW_015785335.1:0-1611 GCF_001515625.1 Sinocyclocheilus rhinocerous | reverse complement strand
ATGTTCAGATTTATTCTGGAAATGTATGCAAATTAGTGCATATTTAATAGGGTTATATCTCATTTGCATAGCTAAACATGACCTTTTAGAAAACTTGTAATACAAAAAAACGAAGGTTGTTTTATTGTTATGATTATCCTGCTCAACTGAACTCTTGTCATTTCAGGCAAAAATCATTGATCATTGTGACATGGCTGTATTTTTACTTGCAGGAGAAAATGGGGGCGTCAGAGGTGAGTCATATTATTTATAGTAATTCTAATTATATATTAATGTAATAATGTTATATTATTTACAATAATTAAATGGATAGTTCACCTTCAGTTGCTGGTCCCCACTGACTTCCATGGAAAAAAAACACTATGCAAGTCAATGGGGACCAGCAACAGAAGGTGAACTATCCCTTTAAATTTATAATAATTTTGATACAGTTTACCATATTCAGCTTTATGACCTCCATAAGTAATTCACATTCATAGAGGATGCAGTTGTTTATAATAATAAATAAAAGGTTGTGATACAGTTATTCTGCTGTTTTACTTATTTGCATTTGTTCATAGCAGATGCTTTGATCCAATGTGACGTACAAATAGAACTTCTTTTTCACAAAACATTTGGACTTTTTCAGAGAAGCTAAAACATTTAAGATTTTGATGCTGAATGTGAGGAAAATAATAAACTGAGAAAAAATGGACAGAATTAGAAGATATAAAAATGAAGCTATATATTTCCAAAGCTAGAGAGATGATAATGTGAATCATTATCATCTCTCTAGCTTTGGAAATGTATTTGCATTCCTTCAGCTCAAATAGGGCGTTACACTAGGTCACGGGTTCAGTGACAATAATGTCTATTCCCGTGAACACACAGAGATGAATATATACTTTGAAGCGACTTTGGATAAAAGCATGATTCTTTTTCTCCAATGAATGAATAAATGTAAATCTAAAAGAATCTGTGAGAAGCAAAGTATAAAAAACTTGTAAAAATACCATTTTAATGTCGCATCATACAGTCGCATGCAAGAGCTCTATCCGAGGCAACAAAGAGGGAGCTGGAGAGAAAAGAGAGAGAACTGAACAAAACAGCCATGGAACTGGATAGAAGAGCGATGGAACTGGATGAAAGCACAATGGATCCAGATATTAGAGAGACAGACCTGGAGAGAAGGGAGAAAGAACTGAAGCAAAGAGAAACAGAACTGGATAAAAGACTGATGGACCTGCAGAGAACACCGATGTGCTGGTTTATAAGTGATATACTGGGGAAAAGAGAGATGGAACAAGATATTAAAGAGACAGAACAGGAGAAAACAGCAATGGATCCAGATATTAGAGTGAGACAACCAGAGAAAAGAGTGATTGAACCCTATATTAAAGAGAGAGAACTGGAGAAAAGAGCAATGGAACTGGATAGAAGAGCGATGGAACTGGATATTAGACAGAGAGAAATTGAGAAAAGAGCGGAGAGAAGACAGACCGAACTGGATAAAAGACTGATGGACCTGCATGTAAGGCAATATAAGCTGTATATAAGAGATAGAGAAGCAATGGAACTGGATGGAAGAGAGATAGAACTGAAGAAAAGAGAGATGGAACCAGATATTAGAGA
>NW_015785334.1:0-1612 GCF_001515625.1 Sinocyclocheilus rhinocerous | reverse complement strand
CCCTGAGGAATCAGGTTGATCTTCTCCTCCCCAATCCTGATGACACTGTCCCTCCCTCTGAAACCCTCCCCCTAAACTCAGCCCAACACCCGTCAACCATCAGCCAGGCACACAGATTGGAGGCGTTTTTACCCTTTCTCTCTCTCTCTGTCGGTCTTTTTGTTTGTTTTAGCCTTTGGGCGAGGTAGATCTCAAAGTTTTACACAAAGTCCCGTTCAAAGTAAACACACAGCTCATAGGTTTCATATTGCTGAGTACAGTACAGAGTCTCTGCTTTGTGCTAGATGCAGTCACCTCAATGCTTTTGAAGTCTGTGGACAAAATATGGAAACAGTCTTAAGAAAATTAGTGGCTGATTAACTCACGAAAGCTAAACACGAAACCGCTCCAACGGATACCAGAAGGCAATTACCTATTATTAGTGCTAGCGCTACTGCTAACAGCCTGAAGCACATAGCCTTTGTGTGACTGTTATGTAAACAGAGATCACCGTTCACACTCAGGCTAGCTATAGTGTAATGCGTATCATGTTGAGACGCAAGGTGATCAGCATTTCTTTAGCAGATTCCCCAATTAAAAGTTCTCCACAGTCACAGACCCAAAATGGATTCAGAACCGTACGTTGAGGTACGACAGCACTTTTTCGTCCAGCTACCCGCCAGAGATGATGCAAGCAGACCCCACTCTCTGTGCCAAGATCTGCCGTGGAGCGAGAGAGGATGAGCACATGGAGCAGGCACGGCCCACAAATAAGACTCAACAGACGGTGGGCACCGGGCCACCGGCAGCAGGTGGACTTCGCCGAAGTGCATTTTGAGGATGAAGTGAAAAATGTGCAACCCTAAGGGCACGAGAGAAAGCCACATGCATCTATATTTCACAATGCTGCTTATTTGGACAGTTTTATGAGTGGATTAAGCATGTTCACATCAGTATTTAGTGACATCCTGTCTTTTGAGAGCTTGTGGACTGACATGATTTCACACCATATCTTGATAATGGATCAATCATCACTTACAAGGAAGGAAACCAAGCCCCTTAATCCTAGGATCCACAAACTAAAAGATACAAAGCGTTTCTTGGCACGGTCTCAGAACGAAGCGTTCACTATCAGTCAGCAGAAAAAGCAGACTTGAGTGACAGCTCTGTTTTATCTGCCTCCTCTCAGAAAATGTGTTGACCTTCTCATTGTGTGCTTCTCTGATTCTTCGTGTCCTCATTTGCCTTGAATTTACATTAACTGTCAGAGGACTGTGAAGGAGTGAAACAGAGTGTGTCGTTGTGTTCAGCTTCCCTTAAAAAAACGCTAAACTTTAATTAAGTCATTGTACTCACTCAGCATGTGAATATTTGTCACCATCAGTCTTTCTAGACATGGTGTGTCAATTTTTAAAAAGCCATTTCAGGATCAGGAGTGATGCTGTACAGTCCCATAGTAATAAGCAAATAAATGGATATTGACAGACACTTAATTATTTCTTATTTCTTTCTAATGGCTATTGGAAGACTTTGAATTTCTCTGTGATATTTCTCTATGATTATTTGTAGGCTATATTTATGCAATAATGTTAAAGGGATCATAGGATGCCCATTTTCCACAAGTTGATATGAT
>NW_015785333.1:0-1608 GCF_001515625.1 Sinocyclocheilus rhinocerous | reverse complement strand
AGTCCCCAAAGTAGCGCAATGACCATATCCCAAATATCAAAACTCTAAATATGTAATTTCCATTCCTAAAATACATTAATTATAGAATACTATTGTATTTTGCACATGCAACTTAAAAATAATAATAATCATTAAAATATATTATTCAAATATATTATTAATTGTACAGTACTATCTTAAACTTAAGAATAATAATAAACTTAAAATAATAATATAACTATTAATATTATTATTATTATTGATCAATACTACCACACATATAAATTAATCAATATTACCATCAATACATGTTTTCTCACTTACAAACAACTCTGAAACTTAAAGTTAAAAGTAAAAAAATATATATGTTTCCCACTCATAATAACGACTTTGTGGTGGTGTACATGTGCATTCAACTCTTAAATATGATACATGTAACATACATAACATACATGCAATCTCAGATTGCAAGATCTTAAAACAAGCAACCGGCAACAAAACAAGTGACTTGCCTCACCAAAATAAGTCCAAATATTAGACTGTTTTCCCCCCAAATAACAAAACCCATGACGCTAAGAAAAAACACAAGCTCAAAGACACTTATATTAATAAGCAGACAAGGCAACACTTCAGACACGGTTAGTGAATGCGACATTATCGTCAACTATACAATAGGCTTTATCGAGACATTATTGAAAACAATTTTGCTGGAGGTAACAAAGTCTTTATTGCTATGCTCTTTTCAGCCAATTTCTTGCCAAAGTGCAAATCACAAACAGCCACTTCTAATGTTCCCTGCTGTATTATAGTGAGAGACAGCCAATTATATCCACAGAAAAATACATTCAAGAGGAGAAGGAGTTCAATGCCACTTTTATGTGAGCATTTTGGTGGTTGTATTATTGCAAGGTAATTTCAAAAATGAAAGGAATATTCACATTTTAATACATGTTAAAGTTAGTGTAAATACCAATAAATAAATAAATAAAAACACACTCAGATGTAAAAACAAGTTAACAGTTTCTGTGTTGTGCTTACTGTTGTCTATTGGGTAATTTTAGATTTCCTGGTTCCATATTCAAAAGTATTTTCTGAGGAATTCTCTTTAACTTGTATTTAACCCAGAATATTACTCTAATGCTCAGAAAGAGCTGAGTGCAAGTCAAAATAGTCGTTGGTGAGTAATTAAAATGGAGATGGTAACTATGAGGCATTGCATTATGCTATTTAAACAGCATCATAGGAACAATAGTTTGACCCTCATTAACACCAGCAAATTGAATCAAAGAGATACAAACAGTCAACTAAAGAGCAGTTCAGTGACTGCCAGCGACACAACGGCAAGGGCTGCTTGCCATGCATATGCAATGAAAACAGCTAAAATAAAATAAAATAAAATAAAATAAAATAAAATAAAATGCAGCCTTTTGTGCTTGGATTTTAAATCTGAAAGCATGGCATTTTTTTTTTCTCTATATGTAATGCTCTGTGTGTTCTTTTTCAATAAATACAATTATTAATAATCTACCTAAAATTCAAGTTAACATTGGTTAACTACATTAGTTAACATGAACTAACAAGAAATAATACTTGATCATTTATTGATCTTAATTAATGTTAATTTCAACA
>NW_015785332.1:0-1612 GCF_001515625.1 Sinocyclocheilus rhinocerous | reverse complement strand
CTTGAAGAAAGCAAGAGACGGCTACAGAGGGATCTGGAAGCCACAGTTGGAGAGATGAGGAGAAAACGGCAGCCTATGACAAGCTAGAGAAGACCAAGAATCATCTTCAGCCAGAGTTGGAGGATGTGCTGGTGGACCTGGACAACCAGAGACAGCTGGTTTCAAATCTGGAGAAGAAACAACGGAAATTTGACCAGGTTGCATTTCTATGCTTCAGGTAATTTATCCTGATTTCCAGCACAATTACTGCTACTCATTGATTTTTTTTTCTCATTTAAGATGCTTGCTGATGAGAAGACCATCTCCAACAAGTATGCTCAGGAACGTGACTGCGCAGAGGCAGAGGCACGGGAGAAAGAGAAATGTTTGGCCCTCACTCGCGCACTCGAAGAATCCCAAGGTTCCTTACGAGAGTTAGAGAAACTCAATAAGACACTTCGCACTGAGATGGAAGGTCTGATCAGTTCAAAGGACGACACGGGCAGAAATGTAAGTTTTGTTTTACAGTAGCATGAATCTTGGACAGTAGTTCATAGCCAACTTCGAGATGCAGTTGTCCAAAATTAGATTACTAAATGTTGTGTATAAAAACTATGAAAGGTCCATGAGCTGGAGAAGGCAAAACGTGGATTGGAGGCTCGAGTGGAAGAGATGACAATTCAGATGGAGGAACTTGAGGATGAATTACAGACTGCAGAGGATGCTAAACTCCATCTGGAAGTCAATATGCAGGCCCTCAAAGTCCAATTTCAAAGAGACCTGCAGGCCAGAGAGGAGCAAAGTGAAGAGAAGAGGAAACAACTGCTCAAGCAGGTGAAGATCAATTTCTTTTATTTTACTTTTGTTGCTCAATGGGTAAGCAATGTCTGATTTTGTAGGTCTTCCTGAACTCTAGATTTCTTGTAGACTCCTTATTTTCCTCCAATCAGCATTAGCAAGAAAAGAGTTCTTCTCTTCTAATATTTACCCACTTGGCACACAGGTACTCGAGTTTGAGACTGAGCTAGAGGATGAGCAGAAAATGAGAACTTCATTGGCAGCTGCCAAGAAGAAACTTGAGGGTGATTTGCAGGACCTTAAAGACCAAGTTGATGCAATCAGCAGGGTGAGGGATGAGCCCATTAAACAGCTCCGCAAGACTCAGGTCAGAGGGTCAGTCCTTCAAATTCTTTTGGAGTTTCCCAAGCCTTTATCAAATTTCATCTATGTTAGGTGTCTTCCCAATGACAGACACAGATGAAAGATTCCCAGAGGGAGCTGGAAGATGCAAGAGCATCCCACAAGGAGGTTCTATCTGAAGCTAGAGAATCTGAGAGAAAGGCCCGAGCCATGGAGGCAGAAATCGTGCACTTACAGGAGGTATACATGATACCAAATGGTTGATTTCAACAGGCTTAAATATCTTGCCTTACAACTGTCAATGTCTTCGTAGGAACTGGCTACAGCAGAGAGAGCGCGCAAACAGGCTGAGCGAGAGAGAGATGACATAGCAGGGGAGATGGCAAGTTGGAAAAGTAAGTTGGGAATTAGTATTTGCAAAATGGAAGAATAAAGTTACAATATTAAAACTGAATATTTGGAATTTTAAAATTGTAAAATACAATATGCAATG
>NW_015785331.1:0-1611 GCF_001515625.1 Sinocyclocheilus rhinocerous | reverse complement strand
TTTTATCACCGTCTGACCACTAACATGTGAAAACAAAAGTAGTGTGGCTAAAAAGTTACTGTACATGCTGGGAGTATTCCATCTGGTTTATCATTGATTTATAAAAAAAATCTATATACAAATACTTCTAAATTTAGTATGATTTTGAAATGCTCTCTATTAATTGTAGTTAATGTTGGAGATTACATCCAGGCTGTACTGGACCGAAACCTGGCGGAGAACATCTCCCGGGTGCTCTACCCCAATGACAATGTAAGTACACACACCTTTCAATGCTATAAAACACTTGGTGAGGTGTCTGTGTGTGCCTGATGGTGTGAATGTGCAGAGAGAGAGGACAGAGAGCAAGAATTTGTGATATGTGTATTAGATACTAAAATATCATTTTGAGTGTCATGTGTATATTTAGACTATGTAGATTCTGGTATGCAACATGTGCTTTAGCTCTCTGGCATAAGCAGATTGAAAACTCTTATCTTATGCAATAGTGCCACAGATATGTGTAATGCAATGAGGAAGTATGAAACGGCAATATGGAGTCCTGAGCAACACAATTGGCTTATATGTCATGATACACTAGTGTATATTAATATTTTTCTTACAGCTACTGTATAATACAGGCAGAAAACACAATGCTTAATTCTATTAGAAAAACTGACAGAAAATGAAATGTTTTGTATTTGTAAAGCTTTCAGTGTGAATGACTTTAATATTAATTAATTTCTTTGTATGCGCATGTGTTAGTTTTTTGAAGGGAAGGAGCTCCGTTTGAAGCAGGAGTACTTTGTGGTGGCTGCTACTCTGCAGGACATCATGAGACGCTTTAAATCTTCAAAGTTTGGCTGCAGGGATCCCGTGCGCACCTCTTTTGAGGCTTTCCCTGAAAAGGTGATAATACATTAAAGATGTTTAATTGGTTGCTGTTTTTAAATCTGACAAAATTCTTGTTCGAGTCAACCTATATAATATCCCCCCAAAAAGTATAATGCTTTCAAAACAACTCTCAGGTGGCAATCCAGTTGAATGATACTCATCCAGCTCTGGCGATTCCTGAACTCATGAGGAACCTGCTGGATATAGAGCAGCTGGACTGGGAAAAGGTGTGACGTCCAAGCTGTCAAACTGTGTGTTGAGATAATGGAATAATATTTACTAATAATTCATTTATTCATAGACATGCATTTACTGAAATTAGTTGATATGGGTGTTTTATGGCACAAATGAAAAGCAAACCAATTTCTTGGTGGTTTTGTTGTTCTGCATTTTTCTGCTTGGTCATTCTGACATGAATAATAGATATAGCAATGCTAATCTAAAGAAAAGTATTGTTCACACAGCCAGCCAACTTATAAATTAACAAAGGAAATTTTTTGTCAACTTTTCATGGAAATTTGGTATTTTATTTGTTTCAATTTCAATTTATTTTTATGTAATTTTTATTTTTAATAGAAGTTATCAAAATTAGTATTAAAGTGTGTGTGTGAGTACTTTGTGTTCCCTACATTATGGGGAACAAATGCCCCCACAAGGATAGTAATACCAGTAAATTTTGACCTTTTTTTGGTCGAAACAAGCTTATAAATCATACAGAATTAAGTTTTTTGAAAATCT
>NW_015785330.1:0-1608 GCF_001515625.1 Sinocyclocheilus rhinocerous | reverse complement strand
GCTCAAGAAACCTTTCTGATTATTATCAATGTTGAAAACAGTTGTACAGCTTCATATTTTTGTGGAAACCATGATACATTTAATTTTTCACGATTCTTTGATAAATAAAAAGTTAAAAAGAGCGGCATTTATTTTAAATAGAAATGTTTTGTAACGTTATAAATGTGTTTACTAACACTTTTGATCAATCTAACGCATCCTTGCCAAAAAAAAGTATTAATTTCCTTATAAATAACTTACTGACCCCAGGCATTTGAATGGTAGCGTAATTAAACAAATGCAGCAAATCTTAAAGAATGAGTGAATAATGACTTCTGTTTCAGTCTGTTCCTCATATGAAGCTACTTTAGTACTTTCTACAGCACACCAATGAACTATATTTCAAGTTTGAGGACTGTTTTTAGGGCAGTTTTGTGGTGCTTTGTCATTTTTGGAGCTTGATAGCCCTATATCTCATTCACTATTAATTGTAAGCACATGCTAAATAACTGTGTTTTATGAAAGAAAGAAAGTCCAAAATGCTTTGGAACAACTTAAGGGTGAGCAAATGATGATTGAGGTTTCATTTTTCATTCAGGATCTGATTTTCTCCAGTTACCTCATAGGAACGGGTCTTCGATCTGCACCAGTCCAGCAGCATCTGTTTGATGGAGTTCGCATTGGGGACACCAAAGCTTGTGGAGCGCTGCACCTTGTTTACTTGAGTAATGGCTGAGTTGCTACAGTCAGAAAGAGAAATGCTGTTGAACAGGTGGTATTTCTGTGAGCTAAATGAGCCTGAAAGTGTGTGAAAACCACAGGCTCACCCTCCAGAGCCTCCAGTGTTCTCGAGCTTCTCGATCATGGCTTTTCGTGCCTGTGCTGCAGATGTTTTGGGTAACGTCTGAGCCCTCATCAGCTCCGATCTCTCCGCCTGTCTGCGCTCAAGAGCTGATGTTCTGCTGGAGCTACGAGATGTGTTGTCCTCACGGTCAAAAACACTGAAAGAAACAGAGAGGAAAAGTATATAAGAAAGAATACATTACAGAATAAATCACCCAACTATGACGAAAGACCTTAAACGTCCTCAGACTCGACGCTAACGCAGGTTGCCAGATTGAGGACAAGCAACAGGAACAGAATGGAAGGCAACAAGCCTTGCACTATAAGGTGATGAGTTGATTTATCGGAGTTTTAATATATTTTAATATTTTTAGGTCGGGTAGAATCTGCAGTCTCTGACCCAGTTCGTTGGCTGGCATGCAGACACATGACTCGGCACATAGACAACTGGCAACCCTGGTTGGCTAAATTGGCAGTGTGCGAAATCACAGACCAAAACAAAAAAACAGACAATCTGACACAGAACACACATTTCAATGTAGAATAACTGGCTTTAGCTAAGTTTTTTTAGAGAAACAATATGTGAACTTGCATGTTTCCTAAATAACATTTTGCATTTTTATGTTTTAGTACAGTCCAAAAAAAATACAAACAGCACCTTTACTAAATCTGTTTAAAATCTGAAGATTTGTAGTCAGTGTGCTGCTTCATATTTTTGTGGAAACTGTGATACACAACCCCCTACATTGCGAGTAAATCACTCGCATATGCGACAAAATCTTCACT